>NC_080714.1:2966758-3024258 GCF_019097595.1 Hemibagrus wyckioides
TTCACATCCTCTGAGCGGCTTTCACTTCCCCTCAGTTACTATTTTCTTCTAATATTCAGCCTCGCTGGAGCTCTTCTCAGAATGACTTTATCTATCTATCTATCTATCTATCTATCTATCTATCTATCTATCTATCTATCTATCTATCTATCTATCTATCTATCTATCTATCTATCTATCTATCTATCTATCTATCTATCTATTCAGTACATTAGCATACACGTTTTCACCTAGAAATTATGGGGAGAGAAATTCCTCTGGCAAAAATCTGTCAAACGATTCCTACTTCATTTATTGATTTATTTATTTGTTTGTTTGTTTATTTACATATTTTATTTGGTAAACATTTTCATGTTCACACATTGTAAAAATTCCAAAACAAATATTGAAAACTATTTCTACTTTATTTATTTATTCATTCATTTACATATTTCATTTATTTATTTATTTATTTACTTCATATTCACACTTTGTAAAAAAGTTGAAAAAAAAACTGAAATAAATTTGTCATTTCATTTTACAATGGAAATTCTAAATTTAAAAAAGCTAGAATATATAAATATTTATAAACACTGAATAAATAAAAAAAACAACAAAATGAATAAATGAATAAATAAATAACTCTTGCAGTAAGTGATATTGGGGTGTTTTATTATTTTGTATAATTTTATTTTAACATTTTTCCAAACACAGCCATAAAATGTATATAAACTATGTATCCAAAAGTATTTGCACCCCTGACCATCATACACACATCAATATGTAGTTGAATAATTTAAATGTAAAAAAATTTTCCACTCGAATAAAATGTGGACCCATCACAATTTTGTTTATTTATTTGTTTGTTTATTATTTACTACACCTTCATTTTGCTGCCTGAATACAGTACCAGCACAAAGTCCCTTCCTGTCAAATCTAACGCTTCTAGAGGATCTTAAAGCTTAAGATTAATTCTTAATCAGTTTAAAGCTCTATATTTTTAGGCGTGTGTGTCGACTTCAGTTCAAAGTTTCAGTTTGAAGGAGATTCAAATCCAGAGATTTTTACAAAACACAGTTTTTTGTGCCTCACATCGTTCTCCAGCAGCTCCATCTGTGTCCACGCGCTGGAGAGTGGGTGCCAATACTTATGGAGCTAAAGGCATGAGTGTCTCTTAATCACCTTAACATCGATTTTCTCTCAGCGGAGTCGACTCTGATGAATGCGTTGAGATGAGGACGTGTCCTCTGAAAGAAAGCTTTCTAAGAGCGATTTTTATCGAATTAACTGAAAGCAGAGCAGGTGTGTGTGTGTGTGTGTGTGTGTGTGTGAAATGTAGGGCTTTGATATAAATCCTTGGAGAATTTTAGTGCCCTACATTAACTCAGAGGAAGACACAGAGCACAGGAGAGGATGCTGTTTCCATGACACTGAAACAAAGTCACCATAGCGTTACCACGGCGTTACCACGGTGTCACCCGGGGTTAGAGCAGGACTGCTACACTATTCCTAGGAGACAAGTGAAGGACAGATGTTTATTAACTCAAACTCTACAAAGCTTTGATTGAAAGTTGCTTCATACACACACACACACTTTTACATACACACACACAGTTCTACATACACACACACACACACACACACTTTTACATACACACACATTTACACACACACACACACTTTTACATACACACACATTTACACACACACACACACACACACTTTTACATACACACACATTTACACACACACACACTCGACATGGTGGATGTAGGGATGCGTGACAGAGTAAAATGGGTTCTTTGTCATCCACTGACATCCATATTAATAGAACGAAGCCACACACACACACACACACACCATTACCCCTTAATCCAAATAAAATCACTCAGATGATAAAGAAGATTGAAGTTTGCAGTTTGAACGGCTAAGCTAAGCTAGGCAGTTTGAATGCTAATAAAGCACAACAGATAGCTTTACGCTGGTGTGTTATTAGCTGTTAGGTTTAATTAGCAGAAAGTGTGATATGACTCATGGATGTAGCTTTAACGCTGTGAATACTTTTGTATGCTATATTTAGCTAACCATTTTGCCCCCATGAAGCTAAATTAGCTAGCCAATCAAGCTAATGAAGTCCTTTTTGTTTTAGCAGTATCTTATTTAATCTCAGCTAGCTTTTTTGTAACTTAGCCAGGCAATACTGTGGCGCGATAGCTACTGAATAACTAGCCTGTTCACAATTTTCTTTGAAAATTTTCTCTTTTTTTTTTTTTTTTGTTTTTTTCTTTTTATTGACACTTGTTTCCAAATCTCGTATAAAATGTTTCACAGCTAAACAGGGAAAGTTGTTTAGTGCTAACGATATTCAGTTTCTGAGGCGACTGAGCTCTGCTGAGGCGATGATTTGTAGTTAGTACAATGCTAGTTGTGTACAAAGTGTTAGCATGTGACATTAGCCTTGTAGCTCAATTATGTATAATATCCATAATATTTTGTCTAATTAAAAAATAACGGTGTATATTTTATTTTTTAGCGTCTTCTGTGTTGTAGCTTTATTTTCTCAGGGTTTAAAGCTAATCAGAGACGGCGTGACTCACGGCTCTTGATTTTATTTGCGGGTCATTACGAGCGCGGCTTGTGTGTTTTATATAACAGAAGAGCGCTGAGGCGAAGAAGGAGCGGCGGTGTGAAATACTGTGAGCTTCACGCCTGGGTTTTATGGAGAGAATGACCTCGGAGAGTCAGGCAGAGAAGCCTGGTCATAACTCAAAGCCCTGACACTTTCTCTCTCGCCGTGTGGAGTGTGATCATTTTTCTCTCCTTTTGAGGTCAGCAGCTAATCGAAACCCATAACGCACGCCATCACCTCGGCTCCGGGGCTATCGCTAATCGTCCCTCCGAGAGACCGGAGCGATGGTCAGCGCACACACTTTCACTTTACAGGAAGTTCTCATTTCATATGATTTGGAGGTTTAATTCTCACTCAGCCAGAAAATCCAGACAAAATAAGAGCAAGAGAGAGAGAGAGATCATCGCATCACTTCCTGTCGAGCGCTAATAGCTCAGAGCAACAGCCTTCTACACTATATTTCTAAAAATATTGGGACACCCCTCCAGATCATTAAGTTCAGGTGTTGTTTTTCAGGGGTTGGGCTCCGCCCCTTAGTTCCAGTGAAAGGAACTTTTAATGCTTCAGCTTCATACCAAGACATTTTGGACAATTTCATGCTCTTTGTGGGAACAGTTTGGGGATGACCCCTTCCAGTTCCAACATGACTGCACACCAGTGACCAAAGCAAGGTCCATAAAGACATGGATGAGTGAGTTTGGTGTGGAGGAACTTGACTGGCCGGAACAGAGTCCTGACCTCAACCCCATAGAACACCTTTGGGATGAATCAGAGTGGAGACTGTGAGTCAGACCTTCTCGTCCAACATCAGTGTCTGACCTCACAAATGCGCTTCTAGAGTAAAGGTCAAAAATTCCCATAAACACACTCCTAAACCTTGTGGAAAGCCTTCCCAGAAGAGTTGAAGCTGTTATAGCTGCAAAGGGCGGGACAACTCCATATTACATTCATGTGCATGGAAAGGCAGACGTCCCAAAACTTTAGGCAATATAGTGTATTTTCTTACATGATTTGGATCTTATGGACAATCGCAGACACACCGGAGCCGAACGCTGGCCTCTTAACGTCACAGACTCGCGTAAAATTAATTAAAGCGTTCAGTTGATGCTGTTTCAAACCGTCAGCCATGATCTACAGCGAATCTGATCCAAATCAGAGGCCTAGTTTGTTTCCAGGAGGTTAGAATAATGCGAGAAATTAGTAGCTGTTATGCTCGTGATTAGAAAATGAAAGTTTAAAGCTGCGGTTAGTGATTTTATCTTCCTTCCTGGCTGGGAGGAAATCTCAGTAAAGTAATACTAGGCAAATTTGTTTAGTTCACAAATTTGTCATAGCTGATCTGACTACATTCCTCTCTTTTTGGCTCTGAAATTTTTCTGGCCCTGAAATTAGCTCCACCCCTTGACACAAAGAATGCTGTTCAGACCTAAAGCTTAATTTTAACGTGTGGGGATCTAACAGAAGTTTGTTGTTGTTTTTGTGTCGCAATTGCAATGCGACCAACAGTGACAAAACGCTGCTTTAAGCTTGGAAGAAAACTGTTCAGAAAACTGTACAGCATAAATATGTAGGTATAGTGTGTAGATTGAACAGATGTCTGTTGTTATTTTTATTGCAATTGCAGTTCAGCTAAAATCCAGCAGAGGGCTCTAAAAGTGACAAACTGTCGCTTTAAGATTGATTACTTACACTACTCACAAAAAGTTAAGGATATTTGGCTTTTGGGTGAAATTTACGGAAAATGTGAAAAGTTCACACTACAGTGATATTATATCATGAAAGTAGGGCATTTAAGTAGAAGCTGCAATGGTGATTTCCTCATCTCAAACAATTTATTGAAACAAAAGCCAACAACAGTGGTGGGTATACCACAACAAAAAATCTCAATGTCTCAATAATCTGTCATGTGCCCTTGACCATCAATTACAGCTTGACAACAACGTCTCATGCTGTTCACGAGTCGACTTATTGTCTGCTGAGGCATGGCATTCCACTCTTCTTGAAGGGCGGCCCTCAGGTCATTGAGGTTCTGGGGTGCAGGGTTACGAGCCTCTACACGGCGACTCGGCTGATCCCACAGGTTTTCTATGGGATTCAGGTCTGGAGAAAGTGCAGGTCACTCCATTTGAGGTACCCCAGCCTCCAGCAGCCGTTCCCTAATGATGCGACCTCGATGAGCTGGAGCATTGTCGTCCATGAAGATGAAATTAGGCCTGTGTTGTTCATGCAGGGGCACAATGACTGGATTAATGATGTTATTCAGGTAGTACTGGCTTGTCACTGTACCATTCACAAGATGTAGGGCAGTTCTGTATTGAGTGGACACACCTGCCCAGACTGTAACACCACCACAACAGTGGCTGATGCATAGCGCTCTCCTTGACGTCTCCAACATCATTGGCGGCCATCATTTCTGCTCAACGTGAATCGACTTTCATCAGAGAACAGCACTGAGGCCCACCGGTCCCTCGTCCAGCGTAACGATGACGCCTGTGCCTGGTGGTGTGGTCAGGTACCCTTGCAGGTCTGCTAGCACTCAGACCACGCTGATGTAAACGGTTTCGAATGGTCTGACGTGACACTTGGGTTCCTCTCACCTCCCTTAAATGTGCCTGGAGTTGAGTGGCATTCATCATCCGGTTCCGCAGGGCACTGTTCACAATGAAGCGGTCATCAACGTGGGATGTGGCCAGAGGACGTCCACTTCTATGCCTTTCTGTGACTCTTCCAGTCTCTCTGTATCTCTGTCCCAACCTGCTGATGACACTCTGTGACACTCTAAGCTCATTGGCCACTTCCCTCTGAGAACATCCTGTTTGAAGCCTCACAATGGTGAGGTTCTGTTGATCAATTGTTAGGTGTGGTCTTGGTCTCATGATGTCAAAATGTGAACAGCATGATGAAGAGGACTGTTTAAATACCAATTCTAATTGAACCAGAAAATTTATTGGTCGATTCATGGATCAAACCCCAGTTGTGAATTTTGCCGTTAAGCACCTTGTTGGAGAACAGCAAGTTCTGCAAAAAGTACTGAAACACTGAACAGTTGGACATGTGCATTCAAAAGTGTAGAGAAGGTCAAAATAAGTTCACCTGGAAAGGTTATAGTGCATTTTAGGTGCATCCTGAAATTTCACCCCAAAGCCCAATATCCTTAACTTTTTGTGAGTAGTGTATTTTATTTATTGATATACAATCAAAATAATTTGTTTTCTGTGGTGGAAGAAATAAAAGCTTGATGAAAAAACACTTAAAAAATGTTTTTAAAGAAAGAGTTAAAATTTATATACACAATAAAAAAAATTATATATATATATATCTCTACTTCTTCGACCAACAGTAGCCCAATTTCCACCAGCGCCCTGTAGGTCAACAGCACCGATGGCGGTCATTGTTAACCCGGGCCTCGACCGATCCGGTATGAAATTTAGAGTACTGACGATTCGCATGGTTAAATTTGGCAATGTTTTATGCCGGATACCCTTCCTGATGCAACCCTCTCTATTTATCCGGGCTTGGAACCAGCACAGAAGTTACTGGACTGTGACCCCATGGCTAGATTATATATATATATATATATAACCATTTCCGTCAGTGTGTGCCCCCAAATGTCTCTGCGTTGTGTTTTCTTTTTAGTGAAAGGTGAATGAGGAGGACACCAAGATTGTTGTAGTCAAACCGAGTAGCTTTCCTTTATTAGGCTCTCTTTCTTGTTCTTCCCTCAGCCACTCTCACAGCACCAACAGCACAGCAACAGCCTTATCACAAAGGATATAGAAATCTCATCTCTCCTGATGTACAACACAGAGGAATAAATCATTTCTCTGCCACTAGAAATCATCTTTGGAGTGAAATAATGATTGGATTCTGTGGCTGTGTGAGTGACTGATGATTAAATATAAATATTTTACATAAAATCAGATTTACGCCGAGGAGAAGTGATCGTACCGTCAGAATTCATACACCATAACTCTAGAGAGAGAGAGAGGGAGAGAGAGAGAAAGGGAGTGACAGAGAAAGAAAAAAAGAAAGAAAGAAAAAGACTGAGAGAGGGAGAGAGATATAGAAAGAGAGAGACAGAGAGAGAGAGACAGAGAGAGAGAGAGAGAAGGTGATGCGGTTTGATGAGTTGCCTGTTCTAAGGTTAATTGAATTTTGTCTGAAGACAGCAGATTGCTTTTTCATTGGCTTTCTGTAATTTTTCACCTCTTGACATCTCTCTCTCTCTCTCTCTCTCTCTCTCACTCCCCCCCCCCTCTCCAGGCGATGGCCGAGGTGGTAGATCTCCTCTCCACACCCCATAACGTCCAGATCAGTGAGGTGACCTGTGACTCGTTCCGTGTTGCCTGGGAGATGACCCCGGAGGACGCGGGACGCGTGACGCATTACTTCATCGACCTGAGCCGCAAAGCCGGAGGAGAGAGAAACCGCTTCAAACACCGAGTGAGTGCATCCTCATGGATCGTGGGCTTTTTACTTCACCCTCAAACCACAGCAGGTTTCCAAGACGAAACATTTCTTATGAATAAATAAGGATATTATTTTTTATCCATTTATGGTTACATTTACAAACACGTTTTTTTTTTCTCAACCTCTTTCTCTCTTACTACGATGTGATGATGAGCAAATCATTGAGAAAAAACATTTTTTTCTCAATGATTTGCTCCACCTCCTGTTCCATCTCAGACTCTACAGAACGCTATCATCAGATCAATACCACTGTACAGTGTTTCAGCTTTAATATACGGATCATACTGTCCTACTGAGGGAGAGAGAGAGAGAGAGAGAGACAGAGAGACAGAGAGAGAGAGAGAGACAGAGAGAGAGAGAGAGAGAGAGAGGGATACAGAGAGAGAGAGAGAGACAGAGAGAGACAGAGAGAGAGATAAAGGAGGCGAGAATAAATATGAAAGCACTTGGAGGTTTGGAGATCAGATTATCAGCCCATATAAGAGTGTGTGTGTGTGTGTGTGTGTGACTTTTCCCAGTAGCTTCTCATCTAGAAACTCAAAGGCCTCATCATGAAATGTGCCGTGAGTCGGTGACTAATCACACACTCGCTTCCTCTTCAATGCCCCCCCACCACCCCCAAAAAAATGCTGCGGGCGTGCGTCAAAAGGTCGGCATACAGGAGTGATGCAGGAGGAGTGAAGAAATCATCATTTATCTAGCCGATAAAACCTGTGGGCAGTAAATACATAAATAAATAAATAATTGAGGATTTTTGGTTCAAACCCAATTTGGATACGGACGCCCTCAACGCTCGCTTCGTGAAAAAGCCCGAGTTGTTTATTTCTCCTCAGTGACCGCATCACAAGGCTCTCTGACTGTCGGTCAGCAGCAGAAAATCGCTTTTAATCGCTCTCGCTGGCTCTGAAGGGCAGGGTTGCTATGGTTATGGGCTTCTGCGCTTCCTGTAATTGGTTTTGCTTGTCAAAGGAGTGAGACTTCACAAATAAACTAATTAGCTTTGATAAGAGTCCTGATATTTATGAAGGAGGAATATTTATTTCCACAACAAAGCGCAATGCCAGTTCATTCACATCATATGCTTCGAATGAAATCAGTTTTTAAAAGATAAGGAGGATTCCACATGTTGATGTCAGACGGTTTATAAAATAATATTTAACACATTCTGCGATTATACGAGTTTCCTTTTATGTCTTTTTGATCCAAAAAATAGCATCTGAGGGAAGTGGTGGCTCAAGCAGTTAAGACTGTTTGGAAGGTCGGGGATTCGAACCCCAGTATTGCCAACCAACCACTGTTGGGTCCTTGAGCAAGGCCCTTAACCCTCCCTGCTCCGGGGGCTCTGACCCTGGCTTCCTAATAAGCTGGAATATGTGAAAACCAGGGGGTTGGTAGCTCAAGTGGTTAAGGCTCCGGAAGATCAGGGGTTCAAGCTGACCACCAAGTTGCCACCACTGGGCCCTTGAGCATGGCCCCCAATCCCCCATGCTCCAGGAGTGCTGCATCATGGCTGACCCTGTGCTTGGACCCCAACCCCAAGGATGGGATATGCGAAGAAACAATTTTGCCAAGCAGCCACCGTTGGGCCCTTGAGCAAGGCCCTTAACCCCCATGCTACAGGGGTGCTGCATCATGGCTGACCCTGTGCTCTGACCCCAACCCCCAAGGATGTGATATGCAAAGAAGAAAGAATTTCACTGTGCAGTAATGTATATGTGACAAATAAAGACTACATTACTTGAAATCTGTGTATCTAAGCCAGGAGACTGAACACACACAGGGTGTGGTGTTAAAGAAAATAAATCAGTGACGGTGTTGTTGTGTGATGAAGCTTGTGTGATGAACTTCCTGTTAATCAGCCCTGACCTGATGATTTCACACCAACACTGGAGAAATGTTAAAATAAACGTCTTGTTTTTTTTTTTAATGAAAAATCACTAATTGCACACATTTTTTTAATTAGTCCATGTGACTGCTGTTACTATAGAAACAACACACAAGTTATTTCCTGTTATCCCTTAGATTAAAGCAGCGGTAAGCACACATGCATGGTGCCATGTGTTGTTTTTCTGATCTTTTTGGCTCAAGCCTTTTGGATGATTATACATCCACTTCTTCCTATATTCTACAGATTTGGAGATAAATTCTATTTTTATATTCTAAAACTAGAGGGGACACAAACTTTATGTCTATAAAGTGTCTATGAAGAGTCTGCTACCTGTTAACGAATTGCATACAAAGTGTCCGCTAGCTATTAATGAAGTGTCTATTAGCTGTCTTTGAAATGTTTACAAAATATCTACGGAGTGTCTACTAACTGTCTATGAAATGTCTACGAAGTGTCTTGAAATATCTATGAAGTGTCTACAGTGTTTACTAGCTGTCTATGTAATGTTTACAAAATATCTACGAAAGTTCTCCAAAGTGTCTATGAAATGTCTACAAAGTGTTTATGAAATGTCTACAAAATGTCTAAGAAATATCTACAAAGTGTTTACTAGATGTCTATGTAATGTTTACGAAATACCTACGAAATCTCTGCTAGCTGTCTAGAAAAAAAGTCTACTAGCTGTTTGTGAAATGTCTACAAAGTCTCTACTAGCTGTCTACGAAGTCTCTACTAGCTGTCTACGAAGTCTCTACTAGCAGTTAACGACTTTAACCCCGCAGATAACGTGTTACTTTGTGATTTCACAGGACGTTCCCACTAAGCTGGTGGCTAAGGCGGTGCCTCTGCCGATGGCCGTGAGAGGTCACTGGTTCCTGAGCCCTCGCACCGAGTACTGTGTGGCCGTCCAGACCGCCATCCGCCAGCCTGACGGAGACTACCAGGTCCACTCCACCTCTCTCAACTTCTCTAGCAACCTTGTTACAACAAATCCTTCTAATAATTAAAAAAAAAAGATTATTATTACTGTTATTATTCCAGGTGTCTGAGTGGAGTCAGGTGGTGGAGTTCTGCACCGGGGGTAAGAATCATCATCACTTCCAATGTGTTCTTCAAAGCCACTCTTAGCTTAAGCTTTGCTACAGAGATTAATAAATAAATAAATAATCTACTGACCGAATGACCAAACATGTGGCGGCTGCGTGACTGACTGCACATCTGGAGGTGTGTTATGGTGTTTCTGTGCTGTAGATTACGCTGTCGATCATCTGCAGCAGCTCCTGGATAAAGCTCGGGGTGTAGCGGGAAGGCTGCTGCGCTTCTCAGTGTTTTACCGCAACCAGCATCCTGAATACTTCCACTATGTCAGGTGGGTGTCACTTTATGACATCATCTTAGGGTTTTCTTTCCCTTCTCGACTTCTCGTGTCTCAGAAGAAGCAAGAGTTATCTGCTTATTCCATTCTTATTCTATTTTAATATTTTTATATATTGTATAATGATAGTCTGTTTCATAACATATTTTGTATTATATTCTTATGTTCTTTTTATACTTGATAATCGGGGCAGTGGTAGCTCAAGTGGTAAAGGTTCTGGGTCATTGACCGAAAGATTCACGGCCCAGCACCACCAAGCTGCCACCGTTGGGCCCTTGAGCAAGGCCCTTAACCCACCCTGCCCCAGGGGCACTGTATCATGGCTGACCCTGCACTCTGACCCCAACCTCCCAAAGATGGGATATGCGAAGAAAGAACTTCACTGTGCAGTCATGTATACGTGACAAATAAAGACAACTTAACTTCTTTTTATTTGAGATTCTTCTTTCTTATATTTTACATTTTTATTTCAATCATAGGACAGTCGTAAAAAACCTTTCACTACATGTTGTACTGTGTATGATTGGGTATGTGACAAATATACATTTCTATTTGAAAAGGAAGTTGTTATACTTGAAAAAAGGGGAGTTATACTGGAAAATGGAGTCCTGAGCAATTTCTTGGTTTGCTTGGCCTCTAGCTCGGTGTATCATATTTGTTGGTATTTTATTTGGGTTGTTTTTTGCCTTGAAGCATTTCTCTCTGTTTGGTTTTCTCCACAGAACGGAATGTGGAGGTTCGATGCCCCCGTCTCTGAAGGACAACAGCGGCAGCCACGGTTCTCCCATCAACGGAAAGCTCTGTGGCGTCTTCCTGAGCTGCAACACCGAGTTCGACACGGGTCTCCCCCCTAAAGACTCGCCCTACGGCCCCCTGCGTTTCCAGATCTCCGCCGCGCTCCTCCTGAAGCCCGAGACGCACCTCTACTTCGCGGATTTCTACTGCATGTACACGGCGTATCACTACGTGGTCTTGGTCCTGGCTCCCGTTGGCTCGGAGGGCGACCACTTCTGTGACGGCCGTCTCCCTCTGCTGGACCTCACCTCCAATCCATTCCTGACGTACGTCCCCGGGGACGAACCGACGTTCTGTCACGCCAGTGACGTCATCGTGGAGGTTCTGTACACAGAGGCGCTGCCTTTGGATCTAGGCACGGTGGCGCAGATCAGCGGCCATCACCAGGTTATGAGCCTCTCTACAGCCAATGCAAAGAAAGACCCCAGCTGCAAGGTGTGTAACATCAGCGTCGGACGCTGAGACACCGGACTGGAGTGCTGCAGAATTCCTGAGGAAGTGATCCGAGTAGAAAAGAAAGCAACCTAGCAGTGTTACGAAGATCATTTAAAACACGTTCCAGATTGAAAAACCTCTCCTGATTCTTCTCTTCTATTTATTTCATTTGATGAACAAATCATCAGGCCAAAATAATCTGTAATATTAATATACACCAACCAGGCATAACATTATAACCACCTGCGTAATATTGTGTTGGTCGCTGCCGAATCAGCCCTGACCCGTCCTGCACTGTGTATTCTGACACCTTTCTATCAGAAACATCATTAACTTCTTCTTCAGCAATCTGAGCAACAGTAGCTCGTCTGTTGGATCGGATCACATGGGCCAGCCTTCTAATCGCTCCCCACGTCCATCAATGAGCCTCGGCCGCCCATGACCCTGTCGCCAGGTCACCACTGTTCCTTCCTTGGACCACTTTTGATAACTGACCACTGCAGACCGGGAACACCCCACAAGAGCTGCAGTTTTGGAGACGCTCTGATCCAGTGGTCTAGCCATCACAGATTAGCCCTTTTGGTCAAATCCTTACTCTTGTCCATTTTTCCTGCTTCTAACATCAACTTTGAGGACAAAATGTTGACTTGCTGCCTAATATATCCCACCCACTAACAGGTGCCATGATGAGGAGATCATCAGAGTTATTCACGGCACCTCTCAGTGGTCATAATGTTATGCCTGATCGGTGTATATTATATGAAAGCCATAAAACGCACATACTGCCAAATCAGTAACCATCAATGATCCGATAGGGATCGGTGCTACCTAATTCAGTTACCAAAATGCAGCTGAATGCAAACGTTTGTACCCCCTTTAGGACAAAATTAAATTTCTTTCATGCACAAGAAGACAGTCAGCATGTTTCTGGAGAATTTCATGAGATATCACCATCTAATTGTAAAGAAATAGTTAAATTAATTAATTAATTAATGAGTTTTAGACTCTGTCGTTTCCTCTGCACCGCTTTTGAATGCTCCTGTTATAGAAACCGCCCTCCTTTTTTTCCATCTGTAATTCTCATATGCTGCCTTCTTCAAATCCCAAGGACAGCTTTTAGTCACAAACTTCTTTTTTTTTGTTTCATTTCAAACTCTCTCGATGTTTCATATTGTTGTGTTAATTCAAAACACACACATTTTATTTTTTATTAACTTCTTGGAAACCTTCCTGTATATAAAGCATAAAACAGAGGTTTATGTTTTGTTTCGGGTTTTGTCTTTTCTTCTCCCTCAAACCCATCCATCCATTGTCTATACCCACTTTATTCCTAATTAGGGTCACGGGGATCTGCTGGAGCCTATCCCAGCACACATTGGGCAAAAGGCAGGGGTACACCCTGGACAGGTTACCAGTCCATCACAGGGCCACATATAGACAGACAACTACACACACTCACTCCTATGGGGAATTTAGAATGACCAATTAACTTAATGTACATGTTTTGGGACTGTGGGAGGAAACCGGAGTACCCGGAGTAAACCCATGCAGGCACGGGGGAGAACATGCAAACTCCACACAGAAAGGCTACGCCTGTTCAAACCCGGGATTCAACCCCAGGACCTTCTTGCTGTGAGGCAACAGTGCTGACCACTAAGGAAATGACTCTTGCTCTTGAGCAGGTCAAGATTTGCGTGAGGTTTATACTGTATGGAGGACAATCCGTGATAGAGCGAAGAAGAGGCTTTACATTAAACCCCAGGCTCTAAAATGTTTACATTCTTGCTCGTTAGACACGTTAATGCCATGACAGAAGAGAAAGAACAACAACAAGAAATAAACTTTAGACACAAAACTTTCAAGAAGATTGTATTTTTGTTAAACAGATCAATACAATAGAAATGAATACGAAATATATAAAATAATATACAGTGCTGCATCATCATCATCATCATCATCATCATCGTCAGTCTCGGTGTCCGTATGTGTTTGATTCAATCCAGATCTAGATCAGCTGCACTGCCCCACTGGCCACTAGGGGCGCTATGGTGCGATAACGCATTAAGTGCTGCGAGCCTTCCTCCAGATCCACCACGTACTCCCTGAAACACACCAAGCATCACGACACACACACACACACACACACACACACGACTTCTGTTACAGTTCTCACGTACGTTAACCTGATCACCAAAAAAAACCAAATCCTGATCATACGTGATAACGTCTATGTTAAAGTTTATGTCAAAAAAAAAAGAAAGTATAATTTGATGGGTGGGGTTATATATATTTATAATTTTAGTCATTTCGCAGCTCTGCTAAAACACAATGGCATACAAAAGTGTCAACAAGGTAAAGCACTCTGATCCTGATGCTACCACCATCATGCTTCACTGCTGTTACCCCCGCACTCAGGTTGTTCAATCAGTATCAGTTCGTAATCAATAAATAAATAAACAAGCCAATGATTAAATAAATGAGGAATAAATCAAATTAAGTGCTCATCAATTAGTTTAAACCAGATTACACTTCATTTCAGCTAATATTTCAGAAACGCAAGAAAATTCATCACTTAACTAAGCAGCTATAAACTAAAGTTATGGCTTCTAACAAGAACGAATCAGCTACTGACCAGAAGGTTGTGAGTTCCAATCCCAGCTCCAACAATCATGCTGAGTCTCTGAGCAAGGCCCTTAACCCTCAATTGCTCAGATAAAAATGTCTGTGGGGATCTGATAGGTTAGTGGTTAAAATGTTGGGCTACTGATCAGAAGGTAGTTCGAATCCCAGGTCCAACAATCTCTGCTTCTGAGCAAGGCCTTTATCCCTCAGATAAAAATGTAAAAAAAAGAAGTCTGTGGTAGGTTAGTTGTTAAGATGTCAATTTTCATCAACTCAAGCGTGAGTTGATGAGTTGAGGAGTTGACCACTCGGGAAACTAAACACCCCAGTCTCACTATGTCGATATTTACTGGTCCCACTCGTTTCCTTCAGTGACATCATTTACATGAGTGTGTGTGATTGAATAAACCCCACCAGAAGACGTGAAAGCTGTGAAAGCCGAGCTGGTTCACGTCTGGAAAAGCAGAGCTGATGAACTACACGTTTTTTATTTTTACTTTTTATTTCGATGTTTATCGTCTCCGCTGCGGTCATTTTTCAGGAACTCATCTCTATCTGCTGAGACACTTTTCCAGGTTTGCGCCTAGACCTCAGTATGGCAGCAAACGGCATTTATAGTGCACTTGTGAATTTAGGTCAGGATCCTGTGTCTGTGTGTGTGTGTGTGTGTGTGTGTTTAAACTCTACCTCTGGTCATCAGTCTCGGGCTCCACAAGGATGTTGTCCTGCCTCTCCTTCACACGCAGGAACACAAAGGAGTCCAGACACGGCTGTGGAACTACACACACACACACACACACAATTATTATTCTTAATGGCATTTCTATTAAAAGCTTGATAAACATCACAATATAGATTTGCAATAACTGTTGGCAGTACAGTTAAAAACAAACAAATAAATAAATAAAAGCTTTTCAGTGATTTAGATCATTTAAAAAATATTTTAATACTTATACATCATTTCATTTAGATAAAAAGGAGAAAGGAAAGGAGAAAATAAATAAAATAAATTAATTAATACAAAAATCCAAATACATATAATCAAAAATACATATCTCAAATAAATAAATAAACTATTTTTTTAAAAATTGCAATAAAAGATTAAAGTATAAAGTGAATGATAAAAGCAGAGAGGATATTTCAGAAAAGTTCTGTGGTATAATTGACCCTGATTTGATATGATACTGCTGTACCTCTCAGTTCAGTACACAGTGAAGGTTAAAGCGGCGATCTGAGACGTCTCCTAAACGCTCCTCACCTGCTTTAAGCATGTCGATGCTCTGCAGGTTGGGAGGCATGTGTTTCAGCGCCACAGCCTTCAGGTACACTTCTGTATTGGCCAGATACCTGTGAACACACAACACCATCACTGAACACACTGCGACAGACACGAACCACACGAACACGCCGCTCAGTGTCGGACCGGACGCTCACTCTTTGGCGAAGGCGAACTCTTCGGGAGAGAGGAACGAGGGATCGCCGTCTGCTCGAGACTTCTCCTTCTCCAAAACGTGAGGGAAAAACTTCTCAATCTGGAGCATGGATATAAAAAAGAAGACAAAGTGCAAATCATCATCATCTTTCTGTGACAGTCAAATGCACACAAATATACAAGTGCAAAAGTTTCCACCCCCCCCAATTTCACCTCTGACTAAAGTGTCTAATAACTTCAGCAATCAGTAATATGGATCTTCTACATGCTTTACTGCCTTTCCGTGTGATCTCATTTTTCAGCACAAAGAAGCGACATGATGGGAGTCATGTCCAGGGGGGTGAATACTTATGCAATATCAACTCATTTGGATATACACTTATGTTGCCAAAAGTATCGGGACACCCCTCCAGATCATTGAGTTCAGGTGTTGTTTTTCAGAGGTTGCTCTCGGCCCATTAGTTCCAGTGAAAGGAACTCTTAATGCTTCAGCTTCATACCAAGACATTTTGGACAATTTCATGCTCTTTGTGGGAACAGTTTGGGGATGACCCCTTCCTGTTCCAACATGACTGCACACCAGTGACCAAAGCAAGGTCCATAAAGACATGGATGAGTGAGTTTGGTGTGGATGAACTTGAGTGACCTTTTGGTGTCCCAAAACTTTTGGCACTATAGTGTCTTTACAAGCTGCATTGATTCCCAGCCACCACCACCACCACCACCACCACCACTACCTTCCCTACATGTATTGTTTATATTCACAATATATAAAAAACATCACATTTTATTGTGGTAACCATGGAAACTACAGTGTTACCGCGGTTACCTTCTGCAGCCGGGAGCGGAGGTAGCTGCTGAGGACGAAGCGGATGCGGTCGATCTCCATGCGGTGGATGCTGGCCTTCAGGTCACCCTTCCTCACACGCTGCAGGTTCTCCTCCTACACACACCCACACCCACATACACGTCCCTAAACAGGGTCCAGTTCATACACAACTCTTTGTGTGTGTGTGTATCCATACCATGTGTGTGAGTTGCTCCATCACACACTCTACCAGCTCAGATTTGTTCTCCAGGAGCTCTGGAGAGAACTTCTCATTGAGCCAGGCCTGAACAACACACACACACACACAGAGAGACTTAATTACTACTAATACTGCTAATAATAATAATAATAACAACAACCACAACAATAATAATACGTATTATGACGTAAATTTCCCTTTGGGACGAATAAAGTATCTATCTATCTATCTATCTATCTATCTATCTATCTATCTATCTATCACAATATTTTAGCATCGGGTATTAATGTGGTACTTTATTTAAAAAAATAAGTAGGGAAAAATATAAGACAAATAAATAAATGAATATTAATGTCATTACATTTACACACACACACACACACACACACACACATTAGTCGTTACTCTATACTAAGAATTAAAATATTACATAAGAAAAAAATACATAAACAAGTAGTGTGTAATAGACAGTACTTCATGGCTCTGTCCCAATCCGAACACTGCAGCACTAAACAGTATCCCTAAATAGTCCGCACGGGCATTATGGTAACCATGGTAACCTGTAGTGGAGCGGTATTTGGACACACTCCTCCGTGTGGTTTGGGACACAGCCCCGGCTCTCTCAGATCTCCGGGTTTCTCACCTCCTCCAGCCTGGCGATGAGTTCGGCCGGGGTCAGCACGTCCTCCTCCTGGCTCTCCTCTCCTCCACTCAGGTCACTGGCCTCCGACAGCGCGTCCGCCATCATGTTATGATATTTATACAAAGCTAAAAATGAGCGGGGGGAAAAACGTAGTAGCTAATGTTCGCTAAGCCGAACTGGAATAGACCGCGCTTCCCACAATCCAAGATGGCGGTTTATAGATCCACACAGAGTTATTTAACACTGTTCTGTCTTCTCACTGAACTCCGACATGTTTACACTCCAGGGTAAAAACCGTCTTCCGGCAAAGGGAAAAATTTCGCGCCATATCGTATGGGCGTGGCCTAGGTTGACGTTGTTCGAGCTGGTTGTTTCTGCGCAGAACTGCGCAGAAAACAAAAATATAATTATATTTGCTAGAATAAATTTTTAAAAGGAATTATTTACAGTAGAGACAACTTAACTCTAATTAGCATCTTCATTTTATGTGTAATAAGTACTCCACAAGCTGCTGCTTTTATTATTATTATTATTATTATTATTATTATTATTATTATTATTAACATTTCTCCTTTTATATAAATTCCTATGATTGGTTGTAAAATCAGTGTGAAAAGGCAATAAGAAGATTATTTCTACTAAAAGTCGTTATACAGGGTGAATTAAGGTAAATAAGGGTAGTTAAATTTAGTAACATTTATTCTATGTAAAAATTAAAAATAAGTCAAAAATTATTTTAATAAGCCTTTTCAGTGGAACTGGGCCTAAAAAAAGTAGCCAAGTTCATGAGCTATTAGAAAACTTTCATAATGAATGGTCGGATTTTCAAATCCTGTAATCCTGTTACATTTTAATTTATTAGATTAGATTAGATTCAGCTTTATTGTCAGTGTGTGAGGTACGTGTACAAAGCCAGTGAAATGCAGTAATCATTAAATTTGTGACAAATAAATAATTTAAAATCTGAAATTGTGGACTAAAAGTAAAAATCTGTACACTGATGGATACAGCATGTGTGTGTGAAATGACCAGAAGTCTGACCATGCTTCATTAGAATTTGAAAGAAAGAAAGAAAGAAAGAAAGAATGAATGAATCAAAGAATGAATGAATCAAAGAATGAATGAATGAATGAATGAATGAATGAATGAAAGAATGATTGAATGAATGAATGAATGAATGAATGAATGAACATTCATCCTTTTTCCCATTCAGCACATTTGGTCAGTCATCACTGTAAGGATATTCAGGAAAGCATGTCTTGGGGTATTTATTTTTTATTCATGACTCTCAGGTAAAGAGAGAGAGAGAGAGAGAGAGAGAGAGAGAGAGAGAGAGAGAGAGAGAGAGAGAGAGAGCGACTCAGATTCAGCACTTTAGCCAATAGGGGGCGCTACAACATTAACATAACTGCAAAACATCAGCAGAGCAAACAGCAAACTGGTGGAACATTGTTCCTACACTATCAACCATCTGAACTTCGATTGCTTCCATTAAATTCACTAGAGTGTATGAAAATAGTTTGTTTTTTTGTTCAGTTCAGTACAGCATGTTTGGTCCAAACCTGAGAGGAATTTTATACACAGCAAATTTATTTTTAATAGAAAAAAAATATTATATATATGTATATATATATATATACAGTAGAAATGTACATGTTAACAAACACATTACTTCATTGGAAGGATTCGAGTCAGTAGTGCCAAGTAATGGATGTTTGTTGATGTTTGTTGTTTTTAAGTTTTACTAATATTACTTCGTACAGTTTAGTAGAATTCAGTGCATCAGAAAAAACAAAAAACAAAACTTTACCATCACATCGTCAGAGAAAAATATACCTTCTAAACTTCACTTTGAACTGAGGGAGACTGAAGTGAGGTGGTGTGGAAAGCTATATTTTAAGTAAACAGCATATAAAAAAATATTTGTCTAGAGATTCAAGTCATCATATACATAGTAGGAGTAAAATGTCAGACTGACTAGGAGAAGGAACTTTTGTGCATGACGTCGGTGTGATTTCCTACAATACATAACATAACGTGAGCTACATTATAACCACTCCAAACTGGTGACGGTCCAGTCCCTGTCACAGGGGTTAATAGGGCTGCAGCGTTGCCATGCTGAATCCGGAGGGTGGATGCCAGACCGGTACCGAGTATGGATACGGACGCAACGCGGCCTCGTATGGTCCGGGGAAGGGACCCTGCAGGGGATGTGTGGGATGTGTCTGGGATGGAGGAATGCCAGGATGAGGGAGGAGGACGGGTTGAAGGGGTAAAGCTTTCATCTGTTCCAGCGCCTCCGCTCCGGGCCGGTTGAAACCGGACAGCAGGTACGGCAAGGTGGGCAATCCGGTTTGGTGCACGAGGTACTGCTGCGTCGGCATGGGCTTGGGAACCACCATCTTGGATTTGTCATTTCGGTCTTGGTAACGTAGAGTAGATGGGATCTTCTCAGTGCTACTCGGCCTCTTGGAATTGGGGGCGTGGTTTTTGTAAAGCGGATGTAACGACACCGGCCTCCAGTGATCCCGGGAGCGAGGGATGACCTTGGTGAAGCTTGAGGGAGCTTGAGGCATCCAGCAGGTTGAGCCTAGAGACGCGGGGACAGGTATCCGGACAGCCGGGTGTCTCTGGGTTTTGTCTGTGTGTGTGGATGATAGGTTAAGGAAGTTGTGGTAGAGTGGGCGTGGCAGAGAGGACGCATCTTTGGGGCAGGGGTAATGGACGATGGGTAAAGGCTGGCAGACGCGCCCGATAGATTCGGGAGAAGCTCTGAAGCATGCCGGTTTCTGCTTCTCTGTTTCTGGAGCTGGCGTCTTCTGGGTGGGAACGGCCACGCAGTCCTCAGAGGACACGGAGAAAGGGGAAGGGCTCCGTGAGTGTGAGGGGGAGGACAGAGGCAAGGGCGAGCTGTCAGATGCGTGGCTTATGCGTCCAGAAGGCGTGGATGAATGTGACAGGTGAATCACTGAGGGTCTCTCAGGCTCTGTTCCATCCTCCAGGCCAGCAGGGGGAGCTACGCTCAAACTAGCCTGCGCCAGACGCTTCTTCTTCTCCAGAGGGGAGATGACAAGTGCGGGGACTAGCGGCTGAAGAAGAGGCTTCTCTCTGAGGCACATGTCTTGAGATGAGACCTGGTCATTATCCGAATGCTCAGAAGAAACCGGCCACACTACTCTCTGACACGGGTGACTGACTCTCAGGAGCTCCTGATAAACAACACACACACACATGCGTTTTAGAGAAAAGTTAGTCAAAGCAGCTTAAACATCCTACTGCTACTAAATCTACTCCAACAAACTATTTCGATAAATAGTTTTTTCATGTTTTTTTCTCCAAGAAAAAGCATTTCAAACAGGGTTCCACATTAAACAACTTTAGAAAGCTAAGAACCCT
Organism: Hemibagrus wyckioides; assembly: GCF_019097595.1. Lineage (NCBI taxonomy): Eukaryota > Metazoa > Chordata > Actinopteri > Siluriformes > Bagridae > Hemibagrus > Hemibagrus wyckioides. The sequence goes on from NC_080714.1 coordinate 2,987,451, forward strand.
GACTCATCCAAAGAACCCTCGAGGAACCCCCTTTTTTTCTCCCCCAGATTACAAACAAACTCCGGCTTCGAGATCAGACGTGCAAAAGAATACAGAATAAAAAAAAATCCTCAGGTTTTCCTGAGAAACATCTCACGCCGCTGAGATAAAACACACAGGAAGTTCATCTGAAGTTAATCTACATTCTCATTATCTTGTCTGTCTTCCTGCGGTATTTCTCGGTGTATTTGAGTAAGCAATTCGAGCGCTAGCATCATAGCGCTAAGAGAGAGAGTCTAAAAGGTGTAGTTTCAGGAAAACAAAAAATCTGTTATTGTTACAGAATGGAAAACTTCTGGGTTTAGGGAAATATTTCGGTACCGAAACCACATTCGATGGTTTATCACGGGCCGAGCCTCTGAACACAAATGAAAACTGAATGGAATTTGGCTGTTTTTGAAAATTTTTACCTCAGGATCGTCTCCGTCTGCCCTCCGTCTTTTCTTGCTCTCGGTTTTGCCCTTGCCATCTTCACTTCGCTTGTACTGTTTACGAGGTTTCGATGGAGGAAGTGGCTTGTCTTCCTCCCCCCTCCGATGCCTCTCGTAAGGTAGAACTAACCTGAGAATAGGACAGACACAACCGTGACCACACTCGTAAATATGTCATCTACTCTCTACTCTCTCTTTCAGAATTCAATTCCTGCGTATAAAATCCCTACATCTGGGTTTCCTGGAGATTTGAGCTTTCTGAGATTTTATTTTCTTGCATGGTCCATCATCACGCACTTTAATATCATCTCAGTTCTACACGATCATTTCTACACAAACCTCCATCAGATAAAAGGAGTCACCTGATGGAACTCTTATTATTTCTTATTAAATCTTAGTTCAATTCCATTCTCTCATTTTGGAGCTAGGATTTGTCTCCATGACGGAACAGACGCTAGATTCTGAAACTAGCTTATAATATCCAGTGTCTAGAATCACGTCATTTCATTTCGTTCTACAATAACGCCTTGAATCTTGGATTTTTCTGATGACATTAGCAATGCAGCGCATGCAGCTGAACTGAACTGATGATCCGATTTAATTCTCCTATAGAGTTTTTAGAAAATTGAATTGGCACAAAGCTGCTTGTATATATTCAGATTTTTAAATGTTTCCCTAATGAGCAAGCCGTCAGCCTCATCTGGATAATGATGATGAAGATGATGTGAGATTGGCTGCCATCTATTGACCTGACTTCAAAATTAAAACCCTGACTGTCAGAGAAAGTGGAGATATCATATATGTACATACAGTATAATACACACACATATGTCTGGGATGAATAAAGTATCTATCTATCTATCCATCCATCCATCCATCCATCCATCCATCTATCGTGATATAAATCTGAAATAAATCCATTCCTAGTCTTCATGTTGGATTATTACTTGTATTATTTATATATATATAGTTAGTGTTTATTTGATGGATTTTACCTTTCATAATGTCTGCGAGTGCAGGTGGCGGCGCTGGTGCTGCCCGGACTGCCCCCTAACTCATCGTACACGTTCTTCCACAATCTCCGGGTCGTCACCTAGCAACACACACACACACAGATGTTACTGAGACGTTAGGTTGTTGATGTGTGGGAGGAGTTAAACACAGCGTGTCGTGATAATCAGTGATGAAGATGATGATGATGATAATGATGTGGAACACTGAGCTTGATTATTTTCCTATAACTGCACATCCCCTAGTGTTTCATTTCATTCCACAAGCCACGATTCCCACAGTTACATTCTGACCTTTTTATTCTTTTATTGTTACGTTGAAAGTTATCGCTCACGTCATAGCGGCTATCAGCGGCTGCTCCCAGTAAGCTCTGACACCAGAGACTCCTTCCTTAAACGACCGTGTTTCACCTTATCAAAGATTCCACACCTCTTTTTTTTTTTTTTTTTTTTTTACATACGAGACCTTGCAATTATGCTGTTGCCATAGAAACAACAAAGTACTAGTTACAGATATATCGTGCCCACAGACAGTCAAAATCTTCTGACCAATCAAAATGGGGAATGGAGCATCACTGTGGTGGTGGCAGATGAAACGTTTCAGATTTTACTGGAACTCTCGATTTATCCGCTCGACGCTGTCTCACGGTCACGCTGATAAACCTGCGGTGACTAATTGTGTGATTGTGTGTTTGTGCAACGTGGCCTGTTATGAGTAACACAATATCTGTACGATTATCTAATCTAACCTGGAGTCCTGTTAGTCATAACTGTACAATTTTAGCATTTTTAGCAAATCTTCTCACACATCTGTGTGTTTTGATCTGAGTGGACTTTCACTTAAAGCGTAGTATTTTAGAATATTTTAGATTTCTATTCTAAGAAAATAAAACAACGAGCAGTAGGTAGGTTCATACGTACGTCTCCTCAGACCTTTGGCCGACAAGCAAAGCTGGCTAACGTGGTGAGACCTGCTCTAACCACACACACACACACTTGAGCAAGTGGAAACTTTCTGAGTGAGCGGTATAAAAGAAAAAAAAAAGAAAGGTGGGCAGAGGGTCTTGCACAGAGCTTCAGGATGTCTAAGGAGGGAAGTTGGACCCCCCCACTCCCCCTCCCCGAGCTCTTGTTGTGGTTTTAACGGCCAACGCTTTGAAAATGAGCTCAGGACAAGTTCGAGTTTCCACTTCAGAGATGGAGCGAGAGTCTCAGTCAAGAATAAAGAGAATAAAGAAAAAAACAACAACAGAAAAACATCTATCTCGAAGAGCTGACCAGAGTGCTGTGAGGTGTTCAGTTCAACTACCAGAGCTGCTTATGAGCCTTCACAGTGCAGCAGATGGAGGCTGGTAGATGATGGAACCATGTGTGTGTGTGTGTGTGTGTGTGTGTGCGTGCAAACCTACCGACTCATAGCCTCCAAGTATCTCTACAGCCTTGTAGATTTTCCACAGGTTAACTGAAAAACACACGAAGAGAAAACATTAACTCTTTGGATTCATTAAAAAAAGTGCTTACCATTTTTTTCGTCAGTAAACAAAAATACAAATTAATCCAAAATGTTGCTAACCAGCCAAGATGTATGTTTAGTGTCATCAGTGTCTAGTTATCATTATCTGATGAAATTGATTATGATTTATTTACTTTCGCGTGTGATTATTTCAAATGATTCGTCTAATTTCATATGTGGATATTCACACACGATTCATTCATTTTCACAAGTGACACTTTCAAACGATTCCTCTAATTTTGTATGTGGATATGCGCACACGATTCGTCCATTTTTACAAGTGACTCTTTCAAACGATTCCACTAATTACACAAGTGGATATTCACACGACTCATTGATTTTCATAAGTGACTCTTGCACATGATTAATTTATTTCATACAGATGACACCTGCATACGATTCTTTAATAATCATAAGTGACTCTTTGAAACGATTTGTCTAATTTCATAAGTGGATATTCACCAAATTCATTCATTTTCATAAGTGACTCATGCATGTGATTCGCGTGAATCCTAAGTGACCCTTTCAAACGATTCCTCTAATTTCATATGTGTATATTCCTACACAATTCATTGAATTTCATAAGTGACTCTTTTAAACGATTCCTCTAAATTTCATAAGTGGATATTCACACAATTCATTTACTTTCTTAAGTGACTCTTGCACATGATTCTTTTATTTTTTTACAGGTGACGCCTGCATGTGATTCCTTAATATTCATAAATGACTCTTTCAAACGATTCCTCTAAATTTCCTAAATAGATATTCACACGATTCGTTAATTTTCATAAGTGACTCATGCACGTGATTCATTTACTTTTACAGGTGACGCCTGCATACGATGTCTTAATATTCATATGTGACTCTTTCAAACGATTCCTCTAATTTCTAAAGTGTATATTTACACGATTCATTTATTTTGTATGTGGATATTCACACACTATTCATCCATTTTCACAAGTGACTCTTTCAAACGATTCCTCTAATTTTGTATGTGGATATTCGCATACGATTTGTACATTTTCACAAGTGACTCTTTCAAACGATTCCTCTAATTTCCTAAGTGGATACCACACGATTCACTGATTTTCAGAAGTGACTCTTGCACGTGATTCATTTACTTTTACAGGTGATGTCTCCATACAATTCCTTAATAATCCTAAGTGACTCTTTCAAACGATTCCTTTAATTTCGGATGTGAATTTTTACACGATCTTTTCCCCAAGCCTGGGATTTAAAGCTGAGATAAGCGGCTTTACTCACTCTGTTTAAAGCCGAGATGAGGAATTCTCTCGATGGGTGTGCCTCTTTCCTTCATAAACCGGTACAGGTTCATGATAAACACCCTCTCCTCGTTCTCCGATTGGCCAGACTTGGTGTCCTCTGCGCTCCCATTGGTCAGTTCAGAACTCGCCATTTCCCGGTTGAACTAAAGAGGACAGAGAAAGGAAAAGTGCGTTAAACACTCCGATTCCAGTTTATCGAACGTATACGTCAGTTCCAGCATCGCCAGTGAACAATAATCCCCTAAAATTCCTGTGTAATATAAAAAAAGTGAGACATCTTTGTTTTCTATTTCCACTTACAGGAAGACACTTCTCTTTTTTTTTTTTCTTCTTTTTTTGATTGAGTCAATTTCACTTTCATATAAACAAAATTCACACATTAAGAAGAAAAAAAACCCGTTCTGATTCACTTTCTCATCATCTCTTCAAATTTCAGGTGAATGTGGGTTCATATCACCTCCTTCCGGGACGATTCATAGTAAAACTGAGAATGTGTGTGTTTTTTTTTTTCTTTTGCTTCTTCTTCTTTTTCTTCACCGCTGTGAACACGTAAGCTGTCATCCTGTTTGAAGCGAAACACATCAGGGGTTTCACACACTGAGGCTTCTGCTCCAGACTGCACTCTCACTCTCATCAGTAACACACACACACACCATGAGATACTGTAAGTCTTCAAATGTGTCTTAAATTAGAGAAATTCTTGTGTCTAAGGACAGGATGTGAAAACCTTTTGGTACCGACTTGCTTTGTTTTCAGCTTAATATAAAGGTGTGTGTGTGTGTTGATTACCGCAGGAGTGTAACGGGGTGATCATGTGACGCTTTCACCACATGCTTTGATTTCTCTCGAATCATCGCAATATTCAAATGTGACATTTATATTATTTCAGATTTGGACGCGGTGCATGCGATTCAGTTTTGTTGGATTTATTTATTTTCCACTTCATTTATAACACATGGTTCCTTTACATGATTCATTCATTTGTTTGTTTGTTTTGTTTTTTGGAATGATTCGTTTATTTTCCATGTGACTTCTGCAAAAGATTCCTTAATATACACAAGTGACTCTTTCAAACGATTAATTTATAACATGTGGTTCCTTTACATGATTCATTTATTTGTTTGTTTGTTTGTTTTTGGACATGATTCATTTATTTTCCATGTGACTTCTGCAAAAGATTCCTTAATATACACAAGTGACTCTTTCAAACGATTAATTTATAACATGTGGTTCCTTTACATGATTCATTTATTTTCCATGTGACTTCTGCAAAAGATTCCTTAATATACACAAGTGTCACTTTCGTATGATTCCTTTCATTCTGTCTGTGAAATTTTACACATGATTCCTTTATTCTTGTACATGATTCTTTTATACACACATGTGACTCTTGTACATGTTTTGCTTATTTTCACATGTGATGTTTTTTATTTTTTTTTTAGAAATGATTCTGACTCTTGCGCACGATTCCTTTACATTCACAAATGACTCTTTCAAACGATTCCTTTAATTTCTTATGTGAATCTTTTCATACACGATTCATTTATTTTCATTAAGTGACCCTTGCACATGATTCATTTCATTTTGTTGAGTGATTCTTGTGCGTGATTCCTTGATTTCCTCTTGAATTTCTTTTGTTTTACGTCATTCATTTATTGTCACATGCACTCTTTTTGTTTTACACATGATTCATTTACTTCTATAATACTTTTTTTTTTTAAACACATGATTCATGATTCGAGGTTCATTCTTTATCCTGGTTATCTCGGGTCACTGTGGTTTAAATGACTAAATTAATATTATGAATATGTTTAATAATAATAATAATAATAATAATAATAATAATCATCCTCTGCACACATCTACACTATGAACCGTTTTTAGCTTCCTGTGTAAATTCTGTCGTTTCCTTCCTACAGGGAAACAGCTGATAAGAACTCCAGGATTGTGCAGTACGTCCATCGTTTCTAGAACACAGCCGAGAGGAAGCACGTTAGTGAAACAAAGGAAATTGCTGGAATGATGCAAAGTCAATGCTGATGGTGCAAGCCTTCACATTTGAAGGACAGTAGAGGAACGACGGTGTGAACAATTGCATGATATCAGAAATTATCACTTGGTCAGGGTCACAGAGTTGTCAGAGCCTGTACATCCTGGATACACACACACACACACTCCTAGGAGGAATTTAACTTCAATAATCCACCCTTTCTGGCCTGTGTTTTAGAGGAAGGGAAGAACCCCGAAGTGACCACAGTGTGACACAGAAACCTGAGCTCAGGATCAGGCTTTACATTTCAACAGTGCGCTTTTTGTAGCTTTGAAATGCAGAAACAACTGAAAAATTGCTTGTTTTGTATGTAAACGATCGTGTGTTGTAGTTCAGCGGTTAAGGTGCTGGAATAGTGATGAGAAGGTTGTGAATTCAATTCTCAGCATCACCGAAAGCTTTCTTTCTGTAGAAAGAAAGATCTCTATTTGTCAGAAAGGAAGAAAGAGGAAAAAATATGACATAAATGCGGTGTGTCCTGAGAGATTTCATTTATTTGTAGTATTATTTAAGGTGTTAGATGATGATAGCGAGGCAGAAAAATTGAATAATGTGATTAGTAAACAGAGTGAGAGGCAGCAGTGATGATGATGTGAGTCGTGTGATACAAAAACGAAAGTAGCAGCCTGATTGGAAAACGTACAGCAGCAGTAAAATTGGTAGATCGTTCATGTGTGTGTGTGTGTGTGTGGGAAATTACGAAGAGACATGCGACAGTAGCATGTTGAATTATTCCACCGTCCAAACGAACACATTTTCACACCGTGTGAAAAAGATTCAATTTACAAACACTTCCTTTCACCATGGACAATGAGCTAATACCCGAGTGTGCAGGTGAGCTGAAAATCCATAAAAGGCTGTTTAAGTGAATATCATCAGAAAAAAAAAAAAAAACACGATGCCAGATTGTCTAGTGTCTAGTGTGGTGAAGCCAAAAGTGGAAGTGTGCTCAAGTGGCAAGCCCGAATAAATACACAGCGAAGACAATGACAATGAGGCTCAGTGAGATGCAGGCCACAAAGCAGGAAATGAAAAACACCAGGGCAGCACAAACACACACCAACTGTCACAGGATCAATCACACGCTCAACCGTTCTGCAGAGTCTTTTTATGAAGTGAGGAAAGAGTTGTGGTCGGTGTGGCAGCGTGAGATCGTTCACTCCAGAATTCAACTGATATTATTCAGACCGGGAGTTTGCGTGACATGACATATGAGCAAACACACAAAAAAAGTACAGGGTGGAAAAAGAGAGTACAAAAAAAAAAAAATCCTTTATACTTTACGTCTTCAAGTGACTCACAAAAGATGGGTCTTCACACTTTAGAGTGTGTGTGTGTGTGTGTGTGTGAGAGAGAGTGTGTTATAGGGCATGCAGAGGGTGGGTAGATCACTGCAAGTCTGATGGTGACATTTGATCAATAGATAGATATCTAGATTCCTTAATATACACAAGTGACTCTTTCAAATGATTCCTTTAATTTCATCTATGAATTTTTACATATGATTCCTTTATTCTTGCACATGATTCCTTAATATACACAAGTGACTCTTTCGAACGATTCCTTTCATTTCATCTATGAAGTTTTTACATATGATTCCTTTATTCTTGCACATGATTCTTTTATATACACATGTGACTCTTGCACATGTTTTGCTTATCTTAGAAATGATTCTGACTCTTGCGCACGATTCCTTTTACGCTTGCAAATGGCTCTTTCAAACAATTCATTTATAACATATGGTTCCTGTACATGATTTGCTTGTTTGTTTGTTTGTTTGTTTGTTTGTTTTTAAGACGTGATTCATTTATTTTATGAAAATAGGTGACTCCGGAAAAAGATTCCTTAATATACACGAGTGACTCTTTCGAACGATTCAGGTGACTCCTGGAAGAAAAGAAAAATGATTTCCTTAAGAAAAACATTTCTTAATATTACACGAGTGACTCTTTTGAACGACTCCTTTAATTCTGTCCGTGAATTTTTACATATGATTCCTTTATTCTTGCACATGATTCTTTTAGATAGATAGATAATAATCTAAATGTAACAGTATAAAATTACAATAAATAAAATAACTTGAATAAATGCACGGCTGCTGCTGCTACTGAAACTTGTCGGCATGGCCCTTAAAAATAAATTAGCTGGATGTGTGATTTCAGCTTTCTGAAGGTGTCGCAGAACAAATCACGACATTACAAGAAGACTCTAAGCTCATCTGGATTTATTTATTCATTTATTGTTTGGAGTTTCCTCCTGTTTTTGTCCATGTTGATTGTCTTTGTCATGTTCCACTTTGACTTTATTTGGACAGAATTTGTATTTCTAGACTAATAGAAAAGGATTATTTTCGCAAATCACACATGCGCTGAGCAGAAAAGCGTCTCAGGATGCGGAGTATGAGCCGAGAACCGGAACCTGGGGTTCTACTCCCATCAGCTGAGAACAGGAGTCTGACGGACACAGTCTCATCCAAGCTGGACAAATAGAACCGTTTTTCGTCTGATTGGACGAATCTTGATTTCTGCCTCAGATTTAACAGTTCAGTAGGCTGGTGTTGGTGGTGGAGGTGGAGGTGGTGTAACAGCATGGTGAATGTTTTCCTGATACACACACATTGGAACCGTTAAAAGCAAAACAAAACACCACGCAATTCGCGTCTGTGTGCGTGGCAACGTCCAGAACGATGATGCAGCATTTCAAAAGGTTGTCTGGACCTGGATTCATGACTCCAGATGTGACTCCATCAGACATCCAATGAATTCCTGTCATCGTGACTCAGAGTCTCGAAGGAAAGAACAAGCAAACCTGATACTAGTATGGGGTTCCTAATAAAGTGGCCATGACGTCATGCTTGAGCAGAATTTCAAGGCCTTGCCAGTTAGCAACGAAGATCAGATGTTTTTCAGATTTGTCCTTTAACGGGAATTTCACTCAGCATATCCGATATTTCGCAAAAAATGTAAAAAAAAAAAAAAATCCTGTCCTCCACCAATCAGCTTCAGTCAGATCCGGTGACTGTACAGTAAACCCTCGACTTTCCGTTTGACGTCTGCAGCGGTCGCTCGAGGGGGGGCCTGGCGTAAATAAAAGTTCACTCTCAGGGTTTCAGAGTGAATTGAAGTTCCTCAGAGAGATCAGCGCTTCCCAGAAGCAGGCCTCTGAAATGACTAACGTCGTCAGCGTTGAGGTGGCTGCTGCTGCGCCTGAGTAATAACGAAGATGTGGGTCCCTTCTTTCAGTAACCGAATGAGTCATGTGGAAGACGAAGATGAAACCTGCTCTGCCTTCTGTTAGAGGGGTAATATTGCAAATGTGGGCCACAAAGGGGTAACCCTAAATGAGTCAAAATTATCACACTGTTCCTCTACACAGCCTCTTTTTTGGTTTTAAGATTAGCTTTATTGTCAGCACGTAGCCTTCTGACCAGATTTGGCTCGTCTTCAGTGAAATTTCACCCGCAGCGTACAGAGGGCTGCCGTCTGCACAAACACTTCCTGTGAAATTGACAAAACGCAGTTTCGAAGAAAGAAGCTCTTTTTTTTCGTGGAATCGGTGAGGCTAATCGAATCTGGGAACTCGGAACTTAGCAATACGAAGAAAATCTGAATATACCCCCCCCCCACCCCATGGTTTTCCAGCTTATCTGTGAAATCGAGACTTTATTATAGCTCCAGACGTTCGAAGCAGAAGACAAGTTATTTCGTTGATATTTTCAGACCACAAAGCTGTTCAATGCGACATTCCGGTTTCAAACAGGAAGCAGTTTGTTGTCCGACTACCACTCCAACCCCCTCCCCCACCTCACTCCCACCCCCCTTTGACAAAACCGCGACTAAAAACAGCTTTGACGTGACAAACTTTGCCGTAAGCAGACTCCTCTTGAATTTCCACCTTATTTCAAATTGGGCAGAGAAAAAAAATAAACCTGTTGCGTGGGACGACGTCGATGTCGCTTCAGAACGAAAGTCAGTCCGCGAATGTGAAAAGGACGCTGACAGGAAGGACAGCTCTCGCCGCTGGAAATGTGCAGCTTCCGAAATCTGACGCAAAACTATTGCGCTATTACACACACACACACACACACACACAAAGATGTTACTTCACTCCCAAGTGAGTCACAGTCCAAACACAGATCACGCCAGAGTTCAAGGAACGGTTTCTGACGATAAAACGTAATTTCCACCGCCATCGTATGAAGATCTCTTCATTATCTGACACGCTAACCTAGCTCAAAATACACCCAGATATTTTCCCATCACTAAAGACCCAGGACTCATTCTGTACATAGATGCATGTGAGTCTGATATCTTAGCGCTTTTATAAAATAGCAGTAAGGTTATATCACCCTCCAGCTTCGTGGTACACTTAAAAATTGTGGAGGCGGGGCCTAGGGGGACGACTTGTTGAACAGTATTTGAGGTTTTTAAAGATGGCCGCCACATAACCACAGTTACAAGGTGAAAATCTTTTTGTGTGTTTCGAGACTCGAATTGTGTGGTAGAAACGTACGCAGGCTAAGACGTCAGACGTGGGAAAGCGAGCGTGATCGCCGAGATCCAATCCATTCCATTTTTGTTGAGATGTTCCTTCAGCTGCTTATGTAAATCGGGCCAAAGTGTGTCCCTGTGTGACAATGTTGTTATCGCACTTGAAGCGGCGCCGTTCCAGAGCGTTTCCGGAATCTCATTTTAACGACAAACAGCACACGCACTTTTTCCAGAAAAAGTGTCAAATAAAAACCCGAATCAGGTCATGAACGTGTGAAAAAAAAAAAAGATTTACTCTCTGGGCTTCAAAACAGCAAGAACTGGCATGTTGAAACTCACAGAGGTATAATCATACTAAGACACTGATGAGTGTTGACCTACTGGAACACACACACACACACACGTCAATGCAGTTTTAAAAAGACGTATGAGACGTGAAATGGGGAAAAATTGCCACTGACTCATAGCAGCACTTTGAGCATGTGCTCATCTGCTGAGTCTGAATTCCTCCGATTATGAAGCTTCCGAGTCATCCTGTTTTTTTCATGTATGTGTGTGTGTGTGTGTGTGAATATGTTGGAAATTGTAGCTCAGTGTGACCTAGAATCAGATCATCAGTACGTTCTGGCTTATTAACGAACTGAAGCTGATTCATTTTTTGCGTGTAAACTTGTGCAGAAATCACAGGGAACGTTCATGCACCGGATCGGGTTTCCATAGCAACAGCTTGTTGTTGTTGTTTTAATGCGGTTTATGTAACAGCTATGGAAGGAGTCTCCGGTGTCGGCGCTGTGTGACAGCCGTAACTCTGCGTCTTTTTAACTTTAAGGAAGAGGAAACGCTGAGAACGACTGTTTATGTGCAATATATGAACTCAAAACCTAGCTTAAAATGATGTCAGTTTTAGCTAATAGGCTGATTTAACGAGATAAAAGTTCACATGAAGGTGTTTTTTCTTACAGATCGGTGAGTCAGAACATCCTGAAGTGATGTGTTGAGTTTGACACATGAAGCATGAAAGATTCAGAAGTTATAACGGTTCAAATGTCATGGTATAGAAGTTAATGGGAATTTTGGCAGGATATCATAAACCGGAAATTCGTAATTCCGATCAGTTTGAAAACACAGACCACATTAAGTCTGAACAGGATGTCTCGAGTTTGATGAATAAAGCTTAAAAGATTCTGAAGTTATAACAGTTCAAATATTTTACTAGAAGCCATAAGGGATTTCGGCCAGCTTCCGTAACTGGAAACTCGTAATTCCGATCAGTCATAGCATATGAAATCTGAATAGGAAGGACTGTTTCGAGTTTGATGAATAACACGTAAAAGATTCTGCAGTTCTAACAGTTCAAATGTAGAAGCTGCTTGAATAAACTGGAAACTCGTAATTCCGATCAGTTTGATAAGTCGGAAGACATTAAGTCTGAACAGTATAGAGGACTGTCTCGAGTTTGATGAATGTAGCACAAAAAAAAGTTATAACAATTCGAATGTTTTAATGGAAGCCAACGGAAAGCTTCCGTAACAGGAAAACCGTAATTCCGTAAATCAGTCTAAACAGTCAGAACAGGACGAAGAAGCTCTTGTAAGCGAATGTCAGATCACAATCGAGTCCAGATTACTGAGAAAAATTACGTGTTGCCATTATGAGACAATCGTTGGCTTTGATGTGGTGCGAGTAACTCCGCCCCATTACACGCCCCCTCGATGATTAATTTCCTACATCAGCACAACATGGCGGTGTTTCTGCAGTACTCGCTCGAGAACTTTTCCTTCACTAGTTCCACCAGGCGTGAATAAAAACTACAAATATCATATAGACATAAGAGCTTATGTAATGAGGACGATGATAGATTAACCATATTCAGTGATGAGGAGGATGATGAAGGTGAAAATGGAAAAATGGACGATTTCCAGCCAAACACATCTTAAACACGTCTCCATCATGGCACGGTCATGGTCCTACCTGATTGTGTGAGTTCTTCTCCTCTGTCTTCTCCTCCTCACACACATCGATGTGTTCCTCTTCGCCACTCGCTTCTCCACCACGAGGCTCCGCCACTGAAAACAGAGCCATGTGTGTTAAAAAATAAGGGCGTTGAAGGACAGAAATACACACTGCTGCTGTTGTTTTTAGGCGTGCGATCTTGTTTGTGATTGTGTTCCACTTTACACATGCATGTAACACACACACACACAAACACTTCTTCAGTAAAACCACAAGCAGCAAACACACAAATCTACAGTGCGCTTTGAAAAGCGTTGCGGTGATTCCAGCGCTGTACAAACAAACGCCGCTTGTGCAAAGTGAAGCTGTTCCGTTCTGTTAACCCTTTTCACTATATATATATATATATGTATATATATATATATATATATATATATATATATATATATATATATATATATATATGTATATATATATATATATATATATATATATATATATATATATATATATATATATATATATATACGTGTATTACAGAGCTTATTACACGTTTATGCATAGTTTATAACAACTCATACACCAACCCACCACATAATCCCTGGCAAATATGTAAATAAATTAATAAAAAAACACATTAACACTCAAAATATAAAAAAAACATCTGTGTTTAAGTTTATTAATCAGACTAAATTGAATTGTTTATTAACTTTTTGGAGGGTAAACATCTGTTAAGGCTCGAGATATCTCTTATATAAGACTCATACATGTGTGTGTGTGCCTTACACGGTTAATCAATAATAAATAAAAGTTTAATCATAATAAAATAATAGTAATAAGTAATTAATTTAAAAAAATCAAATAAAAATTGTAAAAAAAAAAAATTATTTATTAAGTAAAAAAATTGTTGATTTTAAGATAAATAAATGTTTACTAATAATAATAATATAATAAATAATAATAAATATATATAAAATAAAAAATATATCGTTTTTTTTATTTTAAAACAATTATCAATTTTAAGATGAATAAATGTTTAATAATCATAATATAATAATAATATATAATAAATAAATTAAAATTATGATTTTTTTTAAAGCTCATTTCTTGAAGTTTAAACGATTAAAAACTTTTCCAGACCTGAGAACCTTCATCAGATTAGATCAGATTAAAATTTTTAGGATTTTTCTTTTTTTTTACTTTATTTATTGCGAAATCATAAGCTGCATAAGCCAGATAAAACACCTTCAGTTTTTCTGAAGTGATTCAGTTATTTATAGATGCAATTACAAACTGATGTAAAGATATAAAAATATTTGACGTGAGCAGCGCGATGAATCACAACATCCTGAGCGTTTCTGATGAAACCGGCGAGGCGCCTCGAACAGACCTCGATGGGAATTTTGCCAATTCGAGACGCAATAACAGAAACAGTCGTTCTGATTAGCCAGATTAGTAAGTAGTTTAGTGCTTACATCAAGTCAGAACATCATGCCTTGTTATAACTGAAGTCTAAATACTCCCGTAACGGGAAAACCGCCATTCGGTTAGGAAAAGTCCGAGCACGCTAAATCCGAACATCCTGGAAGGCTAGGTTTGGATTTGTGAATGTAGCTGGAAAGGTCTAGAAAGGTCTTTCCCATTTGTTGGACAGGTTTTTGGTTATGTGTGTAATCTTTTTAAGCTTTAAACACTGTCGAGTGCAAAAGTTTACACACCCCTTGGATACTAATGGGGGGGGGGGGGCATGTCGCTTATATTTACATGATTTAGCAGGCAAATGCCCCAAAAAAATGAAACATGGGTCTATTTTGAACTGTAAGAAAAAGAAAAGTGGAATATATTTATATATTTAAATATATATAGTGAAAGGAACTAAAAAAGAACTCTCAGTTTCTAGACGTGATCTGAGTAGGAAAAAGTCTACAACTTTTTCAAAGATTTTTATCATCTTAACATAATTGCGATTCGATTTCTTTGTAATAACCTAAAGATAAAGAAGGAACATCTGTGACAGCTGTTTCCTGAGTAAACGTCCGTACCGTCTCGGAAGACGCAGAGTCGTGTTGACTCCTACTTCAACTCTTACTTCTTCAACACCAAATACTTGCGAGAAAGAAAAAAAAGAAGCTGAAATAACAAGTGAAAGAAAAAAAAACAGAGAGAGAGAGAGAGAGAGAGAGAGAACTGTTCTAATATGAAACCGCATGCTTACAAACCTTGCTTCCTGTCTGTGTGTATAAACCACAGCTTCATGATGCCTCAATCTAATATAAAATATTACGGCACATATGCGCCCTGGGGATTTCCATAACACACTCTCTTGTGCACGTCATGTACATACCGTTTGCTTATCTGAACGTTTATCGGCATTAATATCTGCGGAGAGGAACAAAAAATACGCGGCTAATAAGCCGATAAGAGCCGCGAGGCGAAAAAGAGATAAGGTGAATGAGCTGCTGGAGAGAGAAGTGAGGAGATGCAAAAATAAATAAAAAAAATTTTTAATTTTTTTTTTAAATTCGAGCATGACTGAATTCATATCTGGGATTAGTCCGCGGGCGAGGATAAAAATTTTCGAATTTTTCCATGATATAATGAATAATAGATATCAACAGGACGTTCACAAATGAAATGAGAAATGTTTTAAAAAGACTTGTGAGAGGATTAAAGGAAGGAGTCTCCAGTGTAAGAGGTTCTGGCATAATAGAGCTGGACAGAGGACAGAGAACAACTTTAAACTTTACAGTTTCTCGGTAAAATTAACTTATTTTTAGAGAGAGAGAGAGAGAGAGAGAGAGAGAATATAGAGGCTGGTGAAGGAACTACTGTTTATAGCTGCTATAAAGTGAGTGAGAACAGGAACTAAGTTGTTTCGTTGGAGTTTCAGAGCTATAAATGGGTATAAAAGCACGATGTGTTGTTCTTGAAGTCAATCGCCATTGTATAAGGGGAATAAAACACTTCATAATGTGCGGTTCGAGCCGAATAAACGACTCTAAAGCCACGGTAACATCGGCTCGCACCACCTACACAGATACACTATACAGACACTATAGACCAAATTTCTGTCACATGAATTTGCACTTGCCTTGCACTTGTCAAAACGTCAGCACTGTTGGAATAAAGTGTGTGTATGCAATGTGTGTGTGTGTGTGCGCTTCTTTATTTGCAGAAAGCTTTTGTGTCTCATTATAGACTGGCTGTGGCCTGCGCCCTACCCAACTTCCCCTTCCTCACTTCACCGCTCCTTTCCACACATATCAGAGGTCTCTGCGCTTTCGAGATCACACACTTCCTGTGCTGTGGCAGTCTCTTAATTATTTGACTTCTGCATTTCATTTGCATTGCCTCAGATGCATGGGGCAAACAAGGGCAAACGGGGGGGGCTTGTACACACCCAGCATCTGTACACTGATTTTTCTCGCTTGTGTCCGTTTTGACGGAAACGTCTGTACTCCGAATCATTGCGAAATGACACTGAATCATTGCCATGCGACGTCGCAGTCACTGTAATTAAAATGAAACGAGAGTGAAGGTCAAACCCCACAGACCACCCGAGAGTCACTGTTGGTCATGCAGCAGAATTATTAAATCTATATCAAATCTGTCAGAACAAACTGCAAACTGCAAAGATTCGTTCAAATGACTCGTGTGTCATTTGCAAATCATCCTACGAATCTTCACACATTCGGTTCGTACCCTCGATCCACTTTTCTAACTTTGTTCTAGCTTTGATTGCTGATTTTGGAGTCCCATCCGAGTATCTTTCTCTGTCCGGAGTCGTTCGTTTCGTGTGTGTCGGCAGTGAGTCGCGAATCGGGTTCCAGAATCACACGACGATCCGATCAGCAAATCACGTTGCAGCAGCTCGCGCAGTGCATGTGATCATGCATGTAACCTCAGTGACTTTTGCATGGCCGTTGGTGCAGTATTATAGAAACTGCTGATCTGGGATTTTCACACACAACAGTGACTAGAGTTTACACAGAATGCGGCAACATCCAGTAAGTGACTCAGGCTTCCCGGTGAGCAGAAAAAAGACCAGGTGATGTGTTTTTTATTGCCTGTCTTCCCCTAACTGAAGGTCAAGAGGGATGCTTTTCACCACACCACGGCTGTAAAGAGTGACTAGTTGAGCTACCTAGCCTCTTCGCTCACCTTGAACAAGTCAGACGGTTCTCCTTTAACCTTCTCAGTTTCTTACACCCATTAGCATATCGTTTCCACCTGATGAGCACTGGATGTATTTTTATTTTTTCTCTCGAGCTCGTTCTGACTGAGACTGATATTTGTAAAAGCCCCAAGAGATCAGAAGTTCCTGAAATACACAAAAACCAAACCATCTGGCACCAGCAACCATGCCACCGTCACTGAGATAACATCTCTTTTTAATGTGAACACAGACTGAAGCTCCTGTCTTGTATCTGTGTGATATTAGATATTATTCCATCGCCACATTATTGGATCTGTTTGGGTCGTGACGATATCCAACTGCTGCTGATAAACAAGGTCTGATAAAATTGGTCTGAAATTGTTGGCTTTATTTCCCTTTCTTCTAAATAAACATATCAGTTAACACCTGGCCTATAAAAGCCTTTCTCTCCTGATAATCGCTTCATACATGAATTTATCAGATGCTGGATTTTACGCTTGCAGAAGTACTGTACTGTGTTTCTGTTTCCCTTAACCACTTCCTGACTTCAGCCTACAGACACAAATATCTGGGTTCATGCGCTATGTGACACAACCTCTGGCTCTTTATCTCGCTCTATAACTCACATTATATCGTCGATTCGGGTTCTACGCAGCACGAGGGCACTTCCTAACTGGCCGTTATTGTTATTGTTATTATTACTATATGTCGCAGTAACATGAGGTACATGTCAGATAAAGACAGATAAAGCTAGAGCTAGGAGTTCTGATCTGTGATGTTAATATGAACCTGCAGCCCGTGTAAATAGAAAATACTATGTTACGATTGTTTACTGATAGTAATAACACGATATGCACAGGAAAATGTGTTATAAATGATTCATGTATAATGTTTCAAAGTTTTTTTGAGTCTTAATCTGCCATTTTATTTAACGTTACAACATTTGGACTGCCTCAAGCTTTCAAGCTACCAAACTTCAACCTTCCAGACTTTTCCAACTAATTAGAATTACGTTTTTTCCGAAACAAATTGGACACAGAAAATTTCCTCAACACAGGCCTTCAGCCCCCCCCTCCCCCCACCACCCCCCGAGTATATATCGGATAATCAAACATCAGACTTAGATTGCCGGAATGATCTGTTCAGAGGCTGACTCGGAATGTTCATGATTCTAACTGTCTCTGCCTCTGTTAACGTCGCTGTAATAGAGACTCTCAATTCATCTGTCTATCTATTATTATCTGACACACTCTCTCTATCTATCTCTCTTTCCATCCACCATTAGCACACAGTCACACATACACACACACACTCTCTCTCTTTCTCTCTCTCTCTCTCTCTCTCTCTCCATACTTCTTTCTATGAATCTACCTGAATCACTCTCTCCCTCCTTCCATCTTTCTACTCCTAACACTGATATTTAACACAATGTTTGTTATCTTTCTCTCTATCTGTCTATTAGTAAGTGACTCTCAGTCTGTCTTTCACCTTCAAACTATCCTCAAACTTATCAAACCGTCTCAAACTGCCAACATCAAAGTCTGTCCTGATAAAAATGTACCCATCCTTTAACCCTGCACTTCATTTCATTTCTATTGGTATGTATTTTATTCCATCACGTCGTGCAGTTTGTTTTTATCCCCTATCACACCTTTATACTCATATCTTTTCTTATCTCTGCTTTAATTTGTCCTGTGTACTCTTTTATACTATATTACACCCTTTAAAATAATAATAAAATATTTTATTACTTTATCTATCAAATAAATTGTTAACAATTATCCACTTATGATAAAAGTTACAGCAAGAAAAAAAAACCCAGATCAGACATACCCATTGTGAACGCGTGTCTCTCCTCAAGCTTCAGATCCGTCTGTGTGTGTGTGTGTGTATACGTGAATGTCTGCCTTCAGTGTGTATTCTCGTTGGTGCTCTCTCACCACAAGGCATAAGGCTTTCGAAATCTCGAGGTCTGAACCAGATTGGTTGTTCCAGTTGTCAAAAAAAAAAAAAAAACATAAAACACACTTTCACTTCCTTTCTTTCACAAGCAAAGGATAATGGGATTTGGAGTTTTTATGACTTTTTTTTATTTGAACAGAGATGATTATTAATGGTCTACTACTGTTCATATTCAGGATAATAATAATAATAATAATAATAGTAATAATAATAATTAAAATAAATAAAATAATAATAATAATAATAATAATATCGATTTAGACATGGTTTTCATCAAATATTTAAACTCTAAAATCATAATCATAATTTTTAAAATGATATATTCTTTTAATTAACCAGCAAACTCTTAAAGAAGCATTTTTTAATATTAAATTATTGTTAATATTTTCTTCTAAACACCTCGATATTCCGTCTTAAAAGAGTTTATTGAGTAACTAAAGGCCTTTTAAAATATTTTTATTTTTAATTTGTACTTTAGTACTGGATTTTTGAGTATTTTTCTGTATGCTGTATGGTTGCTTTCAACATCATTAAAATTTATTTTTAAAATAAAAACAGAAATATATTTTTGTTAAAAGTTCCTGGATGTTTTTTTGGGGGGCAGAAATGTTTCTTTGATTCAGCTTTAAATTTTCCTTATGAAGTATAATTTAAAATAATTATTTTTACTCGGATAAATTTATGGTTGCTTCGTACGACTTTAACAGCTTTTTTGTCGGCCTACAAATAAATAAATAAATAAATAAATCGGTGATTTTATTATATGTTAATTAATTTCCATGAATACAAACGCAATCGTACATTGATGCAACAATACAATAAAATAAAATAAATTAAAATAAATAAAAAATAAATAAATGATTTTTTAAAAACAATAAATAAATAAATAAATAAATAAATAAATAAATAAAAATGATAAATAAATAAATAAATTTACAAAATAATAAATAAATAAATTTGACAAAATAACAAATAAATACATGTTTAAAATAATAAATAAATAAATAAATAAATAAGTTTTTTTCAAAAATGACCTAAATCTGAAACATATTAGATTAGGTTCTCATGAGACATTTGGAAATTTATAAGATTTTCAGTCTGTAGATTAGTCACATCTCACTGTGTGTGTGTGTGTGTATGTGTGTGTGTGTGTGTGTGTGTGTTGACCACAGAGCGGTCTACAGTAACAAAATGGACACTTTACTGAACTATATTATAAATATAAACATTTTCACTTTTACTAACTACTCCGTCATTCACATTTCCGATCAGATGGGTTCTCCTTTGCTCTACAAAAAGAAAGAAACAGACATGTTTGTAAAGAATGAGGTATCAGTCAGTCGTGCTCTGTTCATTTCCGAAATCAATTTCGGAACCGTTATTTCCCGCCTCAGAGAGTCGACTCTGACTCATTTCGCAAACGACACATTTCCCCCTCGGTGAACTCTCTTGTGGTGAAAGCACTGTTAAAGATGACGGTAACTTGTTTTCAGTTGAAATTTCTGAAAGAACGTAATGTTACTTACATATTTTTTAGAGAAGAAAACTAAGGTGTCACAAAAAATTACTGAATCAAATGCGATAAGTCGTTGCAAGCCGTTAGCACCTTGCTCACTGAAGCGAGCTAGCTAGCGTTTCCACGGTAACAGCTACCTCTGTCTCGCGCTGATCTTATTAAATATATATATATATATATATATATATATATATATATATATATATATATATATATATATATATATATATATATTTAACAAAAAGTTAAGGATATTTGGCTTTTGGGTGAAATTTATGGAAAATGTAAAAAGTTCACACTACAGTGATATTATATCATGAAAGTAGGGCATTAAAGTAGAAGCTGCAATGGTGATTTCCTCATCTCAAACAATTTATTGAAACAAAAGCCAACAACAGTGGTGGGTATACCACAAGAAAAAATCTCAATGTCTCAATAATCTGTCATGTGCCCTTGACCATCAATTACAGCTTGACAACAACGTCTCATGCTGTTCACGAGTCGACTTATTGTCTGCTGAGGCATGGCATTCCACTCTTCTTGAAGGGCGGCCCTCAGGTCAGTAGGGCAGTTCTGTATTGAGTAGACACACCTGCCCAGACTGTAACACCACCACAACAGTGGCTGATGCATAGCACTCTCCTTGACGTCTCCAAACTCGTTGGCGGCCATCATTTCTGCTCAACGTGAATCGACTTTCATCAGAGAACAGCACTGAGGCCCACCGGTCCTCGTCCAGTATAAATGCTCCCTGGCCCATGCAAGATGCCTGGTGGTGTGGTCAGGTTGGACCACGCTGATGTAAACGGTTTCGAATGGTCTGACGTGACACTTGGGTGCCTCTCACCTCCCTTAAATGTGCCTGGAGTTGAGTGGAATTCATCATCCGGTTCCGCAGGGCACTGTTCACAATGAAGCGGTCATCATCGTGGGATGTGGCCAAAGGGACGTCAAAAGGGATGTCAAAATGTGAACAGCATGATGAAGAGGACTGTTTAAATACCAATTCTAATTGAACCAGAAAATTTATTGGTCGATTCATGGATCAAACCCCAGTTGTGAATTTTGCCGTTAAGCACCTTGTTAGAGAACAGCAAGTTCTGCAAAAAGTACTGAAACACTGAACAGTTGGACATGTGCATTCAAAAGTGTAGAGAAGGTCAAAATAAGTTCACCTGGAAAGGTTATAGTGCATTTTAGGTGCATCCTGAAAGTTCCTGAAAGCCCAATATCCTTAACTTTTTGTGAGTAGTGTATACACACTACCAGTGAAAAGTTTGGACACACCTTCTAATTCCATGGTGTTTCCTGATGTTTATTTCTTTCTACATTGTAAAACAATGCTGAAGGCGGCCGAAATCCACAATAATGTCCTTTGAACAGTTGATATTGAGATATGTCTGCTACTGATGCTCTGTAAAGCCTTCATAACGCCTCTAATCTGAGGTGCTGTTAATTGGTGATTTCTGAGGCTGGTCACTCTAAATGAACTTCTCCTCTGCAGCAGAGGTCAGTTTTGGACTTGTTTTACTGGGATGGTCTTCATGTGAGCCAGTTTCATCATGGTGCTTGATGGGTTTTGTAAATGCACTTGACAATACTGTTCTTGCAAGAACTATTCCAGAACACCTGACCTTCGTGTCTTAAAATAACAACTGACTGTTTTTTGTTGTCATTACATATGGATTACTTAAGTCCATGTGTGTTATTTCATAGTTTTGAAATCTCCAGGATTGTTCTAGAATATAGAAAATAAATCCCTAAACAAAAAACACTGAATTAAAAGGTGTGTCCAAATATATATATATATATACTTTTTTTTTTTTTTTACTAGATTATATATATTTACCTCAGCTAGTTAACACCATTAACTCTAATAAACACCATATTATTAATAACATTTCGGTTTAAGGGAATTTTTTCTCACTTTCCTCCAAACTAATAATAATAATAATAATAATAATAATAATAATAATAATATAAAAACCTTTTTCTTTTTTTGTTTAAAAATGACTATTTTTTCTCTATATTTATGACTTCTATTTTTTTTTTTTAATTTATGTCCCAATGCTAATGACAGGTGTTCTACGTTAACGACTAAAAATACAAATAAAAAAAAAAACTAAATAAAAAACTAAATATTATAAATAACTCCGTCCTACTATGCTTTTTAAAAATTACTATGCTTTTTTTTAAAAAAAGAATTAAATATATCCAAAATATATCGTTATTCTATGAATGAATTAATTATCAAATTCATTAATTCATCTGTCTAATAAATTACTTACTGAATTAAAACAAAATTGATGACTAAATAATTCTCTTTTCTTTTTTAATATAATTGTTTTTAGAAAACTAGTCGATTCCCACATATCGGGTTAACCGTAAGACACCGAGCGATATCATGTGTTCGTGTGTTATTGTGTCAGAAATTAGATTTTATCTTTGTTTTTTGTACTTTTTTTTGTTTCCTTGGAAATGATGGAGAACAGGGGGGGATTGCCCCGATCCAGAGACGAGTACACGGGTCGAGAGAGACAGAGAGAGAGAGAGAGAGAGAGAGAGAGAGACAGAGACAGAGACAGGTGAAAGTTCTCTTCAGAATTTCCCCTGAGCACAGATCACCTCAACAACAACAACACTCTGAAAGTAAGGTTGATGTTAGCGAGTCGTGAAATGATTGTCAAGTTCCAACCCTGAGGTAACAATGGCCTTTATTGCACATTATTTAACATCTACACTTACAATATTTACTTCTTTTCCCTCTGTGGCACGTCTTAAACATCGACGTTTTATAATAAACCTCTGATTATATGGCTCTGTTTTGCACGTTTTGTTAAAGGAAAAGAAAAAAAAACAAAAACGGAAAGCCCCATCCTGATTTATAAAGAAAAATATTAGCAGCTGCCTTTGTTTTGAACCTGAGGAGACATTATGATGAGGTTCTGCGCTTGCTGGGTTTTGGCTGCTGAAAAGTTTCGGATCTGTCTTATAGAGGGGCCTCTCTCTCTCTGTCTCTCTCTCTGTCTCTCTCTCTGTCTCTCTGTTTCTCTCTCTCTCTCTCTCTCTTTCTCTCCACCTGCCCGGATAGTCCCTGACATTTAACTTTTTAAAAGTTTAACCTTTAAATGTCAGAACGGATAAACAGAGACCTCAGCCCAGAGGACAGGCACACCAAGACGAGTTTCTCTGGTAAGAAAAAAATATTCGACAAAACATCCGCCTTTCTTCATTATTGGGAACCAGAGAAGCGATTAACTTCTGCTGTATGCCTCCTTTAATACACACACACACACACACACATAGTAGGGGATCGGGTGTGAACAATTAACACACAGATAAACATGGAGGGTTTTTTTTAGTGTCACAATATCCGTTTAGAGCTAACGTTTATTTTGTTCAACAGTCATATCTAGGCTCTAGCCTACAGTTTCCACCTCAGCCAGGCATTAAAGAAATGTTTTCTTCGACATTATCATATCGTGGTGGTTTTCCAGATATGTGGCTTTTCAATTCAATTCCCCCCCCCACACTAAAGTATTTCCACAAATGAGGTGAAAGGGAGAACTGATAGAATAGCTGGGGAATCTTCACTGTGAGTAATCGCTCACTGTGATCAAGAGCAATTAGCCAATCGTAGTGCAGCGTTACGGAAATACTTCTTTTTTTAATGTTTCCGTTGAAAAATCTTTGATTTTTATTTCTTAGCAAATTAGATACTCAAAGGATGACTTTCTTACTGTCTCAGCATACTGCAATGAGAACTTTTATTTATTATTATTATTATTATTATTATTATTATTATTATTATTATTATTATTATTATACATTTTTTTTAGAAATGAAACAAATTATTAACTTATTATTGGTATCAAAGCATGTAAGTTTATTTTAAAAGTATATACACCCCTGACCATTACACTCATATGCCATTCTTCACCAAGCTCTATCATACGAATACACCGGTCAGGTATAACACTCTGAGCAGTGACCAGTGAAGTGAATAAGGCTGAGTATCTCCTCATCATGGCACCTGTTAGTGGGTGGGATATATTAGGCAGCAAGTCAACATTTTGTCCTCAAAGTTGATGTTAGAAGCAGGAAAAATGGACAAGTGTAAGGATTTGAGCGAATTTGACGAAATTGTGCTTCAAAACTGCAGCTCTTGTGGGGTGTTCCCGGGCTGCAGTGGTCAGTATCTATCAAAAGTGCTCCAAGGAAGGAACAGTGGTGAACCGGCAACAGGGTCATGGACGGTCAAGGCTCATTGATGGACATGGGGAGTGAAGGCTGGCCCGTGTGATCCGATCCAACCGACGAGCTACTGTTGCTCAAATTGCTGAAGAAGTTAATGCTGGGTCTGATAGAAAGGGGTCAGAATACACAGTGCAGGACGGGTCAGGGCTGATTTGGCGGCACCAACACAATATTAGGCATGTGGTCATAATGTTATGCCTGATCAGGTTGGAGTGAAAGAGTTTCCTGCACAGGGCCCTGACTCATCCCAACATCAGAGTCTGATCTCACTGATGCTCTTGTAAATGAATGAACACAGATCTCCACTGTCACAGTCCAACATCTAGCGGAAAGTCTACCCAGAACAGAAGCGTGGGAAAGGGGAAATAAATCTGACAAATCTGGAGATCTTCATCAAGCCTGTTATGGGAGTGTGATGGTGTAGAGCACAATCAAAAGAATGAATAAAATGACTAAGCCTGAAAAATTACCTCCACCTCCACCATCCAGAGTGGATTTCCTGTACTCAAACCACAGAAATATGAGACACTTTGGCGTATTTATCAAACAACCTTGTAAAAACCTTGAGTATTACCACATAAATTTTGTAACTCCAGCCCCACCCATATACCACATACCAACCCAATGACCTCATCACCCCCCTCCCCTCCAGCCCCAACCGTCCATATAACCTGACACATGTGATATTGTCTGAAGCGATATTAGTGGAATGGAAATTATGGAGGTTTCAGTCTGGCAGATTCGGTAGTGTGTCTTACTCAGCCTGAGATCACACCATGCTTTCAGAATATCACAGGGCCCCATGTGTGTGTGTGTGTGTGTGTGTGTGTGTGTGTGGAGCATATCAGATTAACCCCGCCAAGAGCCGTGCGAGATCTGTGAGAGAGCTATATAGGCAAGATACATCAACATCAGGCCATTATCTTCCTCACAGGAGAGTCTCAGACCTTCTGGGTGGCAGTTTATGGGTTCAAAGCACAGATTAATAGGGACTTGGGTAAAACCCTTAACCCCCTTATAGGCGCAGCTGTACTGTACGTGTGAATGTGTTTGAAAGTCATTTTGAAACCAATATTTGTAAATGAGCCTCATTCTCATCTGAGACCACCTCCACGTACAGAGCAGATCAGTTTCCCCCTCTCGTGCTTCTAATTATCAGTATCACCCACACTCATCAGTGCAGCTCTCGTTGCTTTCATAAGGTCTGTCTCACCATAGGAAACCTATAAACCTACTAAAGACCCATGACCAACTTTTCTTGATTTGCGACTGATGTTTCAAAAAGACATCACGATCTTATCACTAATCACCTCGATCGAATTGTACTAATCACTAAACGTCTTTCTTACTCATTTGCTCAGTGACTTTTTCCTTCTGACTGCACCGGGTGTGTCACTCTTGCAGAATCTAATGGTAAAGAATGCAAATGCTCTTGTTGCATCCCCTCTCCATCTTGGTGGACGTCACCAACGCCACATCGAACAGTCTGATTGGCTGGACTGGTTTTTTGGACCATGCTCGCATCCGATATTTAATATTGTGAATATGGATAGAAGATAGGATCGACAATGTCATTGAAACATGTGAAGACGTAACAATTACTGTTGCTAAGTAGCTTGCTGCTAAGCAAAAATTGCTAGTTGAGGTCATGTACTTATATACAACGATTAGAGCGGTGAAGTGAATAAGACTGAGTATCTCCTCATCATGGCACCTGTTAGTGGGTGGGATATATTAGGCAGCAAGTCAACATTTTGTCCTCAACGTTGATGTTAGAAGCAGGAAAAATGGACAAGCGTAAGGATTTGAGTGAGTTTGGCCAAAGGGACAAATTGTGATGGCTAGACCATCTCCAAAACTGCAGCTCTTGTGGGGTGTTCGCGGTCTGCAGTGGTCAGTATCTATCAGAAGTGGTCCAAGGAAGGAACAGCGGCGACAGGGTCATGGGCGGCCAAGGCTCATTGATGCACGTGGGGAGAAAAGGCTGGGCCAACAGATCCAACAGACGAGCTACTGTTGCTCAGATTGCTGAAGAAAAAGTTAATGCTGGTTCTGATAGAAAGGGGTCAGAATACACAGTGCAGGACGGGTCAGAGCAGCAAAAGGTGGACACAATATTAGGCATGTGGTCATAATGTTATGCCTGATTGGTGTAATTAGTGTCACCAGACTACAAAACATAAAAACTCGATGTCAGGTATCTTAGATGACGATGTGTTCTCTTCTGATTCCTCTGAATGCTCCTCACCCTGGACTGTGTTTTGGGTCATTTTTCTTTCTTTCTTTCTTTATAATATCAGCATGTGCACGTGTACCAATCTTTTTTTTTTTTTGCGTAGATCGGATTCAGGTTTAGTTCAGAGTGTCAGATGCTGACTGAATTCTCTCTTCTCCGTCAGTGAGCACTTCTGATTGAGCTCTCAGTAAGACATTTGACTCAGTGCTAACGAATCATAACCATCATGTGGTCATCATTTCAGTAAAAACACAAAATGCACAAGAGACTAATGTACTTCCCCTTTTTCTTTTTCTTTTTTTTTTGCTTTCCAGCCAGTGTCACGCCCTCGAGCATTACCCAGTGACAAACAATGGAAAAAAATGTCAGCAGTCTTCAAGTGCGCAGTATAATGCAGTCGGCTCCAAAAGTATTGCCACCCCGGGTGAAGAACCCTGGCTTCGGCAAACGGATGTGTGCATTAGCTTAAAGAGAACGATCTTCTTAAATGTTAGCACTTAGGAACATTCCCCAAGAACTGTTAGATAATTATTTTAGTAGCGAACAATTCCATGTGAATTGAAATCAAGTCCCTATATATATATATATATATAGCCTGTGGATGTTCAGTAAAGCAGCAGCTGATGATCTTGATGCTTTCTGGAAAGATAGAACAGACCCAGTTTTATGCAGCAGGTACGAATTTGTGTCGATTCTGGAGTTCCTCACTAGCTCTGAAGTAGGCAGTTAAAGTGGGGTAACACAGAGGCAGTGCAGAAATGGTAAATACGTGTGAGTGAGTCACTGAGTGGAACAGCAAAAGGACTTGGGGCCTCAGAGATGTGTGTGTGTGTGTGTGTGAAAGCAGAGGAGACAAAATTCCCCTTTTATTCATCTCAGGCAGTGAAAAAAAAAGAAAGAGAGAGAGAGAGAAATAGAGAATAAAGGTAAAATAGAAAGAAGAAAGAAAAAACCAGTCCAGATGCAGAACGACATTAAAGAGTTAACCAGAAATCTCGTCATCTTGTTCAACGCACTGAAATCTCCGTCTGACTCACATTCCTGGGAACAGTCAGCACGATTTCTTCAATATATCTCATATCAATTTAAGAAATATGTAAGATTTTAGCCGGGCAACCAACAACCAAGGTGTTATTTTAGCACAGATACCAGCCGCTAATATCAGCGGAACATCATTATCACTGAACTGATCGAAAAGAAACCACGAGGGCTTTTGTTCCTCTTTAATCTAAAATGCAATACATTCCATATAACGAACCGTTTCTTCCTTCATGCACCCAAAACAGGGAAGTGGTCATATTTTTAGTTTATTATTAATGCGACAAACGAGGTGGCACATGACACTCGACGCTTATTGCGCTTCATATTGTTTATTCATAAGGTTTAATCCTGAAGGCTGTGGCTTTTAAAAAAATACCTTTAAATCATTTGTTGTGACGAAAAAAAATTATTTCCAGCGTTTGCTGCAACCAGGAAAATTTCAAGGATAATATCAGTACTGATAATTATTACTAATCATACCAATCTGCCCTATAAAATAAACAGTAAACAAAACAAGACATGATAAAGCTAGATAAAAAAGTATGATGGATAAAGAATTAAAGGCAGTTATGGTCATTCTAAAATAAAAAAAAATCTAAGAGATTAGCATCTAGAGGCCGTACAGGAATCTGATATTGATGTCCGTTGAAAGGTCAATCACACACACACACACACACACACACTCAGGCTCAGACGTCACATGTGGTTTAGAGTGACTCGATTCAGGAGTTGTATTACCCACAATGCTGAGTTTTCCTTTGACTGTTCAGATGAACACATTTCCATTCCATGCCGAAGTGTCAAGTGACATATAACACGAGGTGCTTTAGCATCTGCACATCAGCCTGAAACGTTCCTGAGAAAGTCCTTGTTTGTTTCTTTCTTTCTTTCTTTCGGGAGAATAACAATAATGCCAATCATATAACGCGTGGTCTGAGCGCACGGAGATCGACATCGGATCTTTCTTCTTCTCGATCGCTCCATTTTTTCATCTCGTGGGTCAATTTTAGGAAACCTTTCAAGAAAGCTTAAAAAAATCTACAATTTATGAAATATTGAGCCATCTTCATAAGCGCCTAAGCCCCCTCCTCCCTCCCTCCCAGACACACCAGGACAGCACAGGCCGGCAGTTCCTCTCAGCTTTTGCAGAAGTGTGGTGATATTTTTTCCGTCAAGACGTGTCGAACTTCCTTCTTCTGAATAAAGTTCATATTGTGCTAAAATTCAGCATGACCCCCATGTAGAGGACATTGACTTCATAGCTGCTTCCTCGTGATGCAAAAGAAACAGCTTGCAGAAGTGAGAAAGAATTGCGTTCTGAGAATATCGGCATGCGGGATATGGTGTAACAGAGACTTGTGGCCTTTTTTCTTTTTTAGTCAAATTTTTATTAGAGTTTATTCATTTTCTTTGTCTTTTTTTTTTTTTTTTTGTAAATAATGATATGCAAATACTGTATTCGGTATTCAAGAGGGGACCTGCAGACCGGATCTGAGATCAGACAGGGCGACAGCGTGGTGGTGAATAATTACACGTATGCACGCGTACGGGGAAAATTTTTCAGTTATAATTTCAGCTAAAAATCGATTCTGCTCTCAGAAAAAAAAGGGGAAATGTAAACTCTGTCTTTTTGCACTGAAAGTGAAACTTTGGGGTTATAATACAGAAAATCCCCATGTTGATTTCTCTTATTCCAGGAAACTGCTGTGAAGCTGTGTTTGACACACACACACACACACACACACACACACACTGTGCTTCAGTTCAGGGCCCAGTTCACCACAGAATACACAGAAAAAAGTACACTGTTCACAATAATATTTGGAATTGTACTAAGAACCTTTTGTGTGTGTGTGTTTGTGGTTTTTTTCTTGTGTGTGTGAAAATGCTGTATATTTCAGACTAAATACAAGAGACATCTATTTACATATCTAGTGCACAGGGGTGACCGGGCCCAGTGGTTACAGGGGCACTCCAGACCGAAATCTCACACTGATTCCTCTGATGTAAACCACAATGGACTACTATTTTTGAAAAAGCTGTGAGAACTGAAGAATGTTTGAATAATTCTGCCCACCACAGCAAACCAACTTTGACCGTTCATGATTGCTTTAGCCAATCCCATCAACTTCTCCAGAAACTTCTGCCCAATCCTGCCTTTCTCTTGCAGGCACTCTTGAATAATCATTCCCACTTCTGCAAACATCACTGACCAATCCCACCTGCCCATACAGACAGTTTAACCAATCCCTTCCACTCCTTCTGAAGTTTTGACCAATCCCTTCTCATGCAGAGACTTTGACCAATCCTGCATGCTACACAGAAAGGTCTACAAATCATTCCAGCTACTGCAGAACCTTTGACCAATCCTATCTCCTCTTGCAGAACCTTTGACCAATCCCGCCTGCTCCTGAAGGTTTGACCAATCATGCCTACTTCTGACACACTTGAACAATACTCTGTGATCCTACAGATTCTCCTGGCCAATCATGCCAGCTCCATCAGAAACTTTGACCAATCCCACCTCCTCCTGCAGAACATTTAACTAATCCCACCTCCTCCTGCAGAACATTTAACTAATCCCACCTCCTCCTGCAGAACATTTAACTAATCCCACCTCCTCCTGCAGAACATTTAACTAATCCCACCTCCTCCTGCATAACATTTAACTAATCTCAATTCATCCTGCAAAACATTTAACTAATCTCACCTCCTCCTGCATAACATTTAACTAATCTCACCTCCTCCTGCATAACATTTAACTAATCCCACCTCCTCCTGCATAACATTTAACTAATCTCAATTCATCCTGCAAAACATTTAACTAATCTCACCTCCTCCTGCATAACATTTAACTAATCTCACCTCCTCCTGCATAACATTTAACTAATCCCACCTCCTCCTGCATAACATTTAACTAATCTCACCTCCTCCTGCAGAACATTTAACTAATCCCACCTCCTCCTGCAGAACATTTAACTAATCTCAATTCATCCTGCAAAACATTTAACTAATCCCACCTCCTCCTGCAGAATATTTAACTAATCTCACCTCATCCTGCAGAACCTTTAACTAATCCCACCTCCTCCTGCAGAACATTTAACTAATCCCACCTCCTCCTGCAGAACCTTTAACTAATCTCACCTCCTCCTACAGAACCTTTAACTAATCCCACCTCCTCCTGCATAACATTTAACTAATCCCACCTCCTCCTGCAGAACCTTTAACTAATCTCACCTCCTCCCACAGAACCTTTAACTAATCCCACCTCCTCCCACAGAACCTTTAACTAATCCTACCTCCTCCCACAGAACCTTTAACTAATCCCACCTCCTCCCACAGAACCTTTAACTAATCCTACCTCCTCCCACAGAACCTTTAACTAATCCTACCTCCTCCCACAGAACCTTTAACTAATCCCACCTCCTCCCACAGAACCTTTAACTAATCCCACCTCCTCCCACAGAACCTTTAACTAATCCTACCTCCTCCCACAGAACCTTTAACTAATCCTACCTCCTCCCACAGAACCTTTAACTAATCTCACCTCCTCCCACAGAACCTTTAACTAATCTCACCTCCTCCCACAGAACCTTTAACTAATCTCACCTCCTCCCACAGAACCTTTAACTAATCCTACCTCCTCCTGCAGAAAAAGTCCAGGAAAAATACTATAAGATGTGGTACTTTTTTCAATATTATTTTTGATATCGTATGAAATCTTCCCACAGTGTGATTAAGAAAAGACAAGCCACATCTTTTCGTCCCTGAAAGGTCACGATGCCGCCCGAGATTAGAGCTATACAAGAGATTTTTACCTTAAACACTATGGAGCCTGTTACACCACAGGAAGTATGAATATCAGAAAGGGTTTTAGAGTCATGTGCTAACCACAGACACCACGGCGACTTACAGCTACACACTGCCCTCCCATGTCTCAAAGAAAATAAACATCTGGGCTGGAATGAGACGTGACTTTAATGCTGGAACATGGACCTGTGGAATGATGTGGATTTGATGTTGAATTATTTTAGATAACACAAGATCCTGAGGAGAAACATAACCCTAAGACTTCCTGTTGGAAGAACAATGAAGCAATCGCATTTACCGTCATCGTTACGACCTTCTGACTCATCTTGTGTAAATGAACAAAAGTCTAAAATGAAGACACTGGTGCCTTCTCCTCATCTCCTCATCATGGCACCTGTTAGTGGGTGGGATATATTAGGCAGCAAGTCAACATTTTGTCCTCAAAGTTGATGTTAGAAGCAGGAAAAATGGACAAGCGTAAGGATTTGAGTGAATTTGACAAAGGACCAAATGGATAGACCACTGGATCAGAGCATCTCCAAAACTGCAGCTCTTGTGGAGGTGTTCCTGGTCTGCAGTGGTCAGTATCTATCAAAAGTATCCTTTAAGTGGACCCTGGAGGCCCCACCTCCCAACTTTAAGGATCTGCTGCTAACATCTTGGTCCCAGATCCCACAGCACACCTTCAGGGATCTAGTGGAGTCCATGCCTCGACGGGTCAGGGCTGTTTTGGCAGCAAATGGAGGAGGACTGACACCATATTAGGCAGGTGGTCATATTTTTCCCCTCAAAATATATCGAAGCATATACTTCTACACTCACTGTCCACTTTATTAGGAATACCCGTAGACCTGCACTGATCGTATAGCGACAGTCCAGTGCATAAAATCATAGAGATACAGGTCCAGAGCTTCAGTTATAAAGTTCACATCAAACGTCAGAATGAAGAAGACTGTGGAACGGCCGTTGGTGTTGAGTGTTACAGAAAGGGCTGATCTACACACAACAGTCTTCTAGAGTTTACCTTTGAGTAAAGTGGCAGTTGTGTGGGTGGAAGAATCACCAGAAGAAAATGGCCAGATTGTCAGATATAGAAGCTGAAGATGGGTGACCTACAACATCTGAAGATCACCCCAGGTTCTTCTCCTTACAGTACAAGGATCTCACCCAACCGGACACCCCCACCCTCCAGAATCCTTCACAATAATCCACACACTCTGTATTTTCACTTCCTTTATTTAATCGTTCTGCTTAAAGATCACAATAATCTGAAGGAACCAGGCTCCTGCTGGTAGTCAGATGATCACTCTGCATACAATCTAATGTTCTAATATTACATTTTAAAAAATAAAACATCACGTCCACCCCAAGTCGCTCTCCGACAGGCACGGCGCTTCACAGCAAATAACCGTGTGGGTCCTCCAGAACCGTGCGACTTGTGGTGGAAATTAATCAGGCGATGCAAAGGGAAGCCAAAAGATTAGTTTATGACCGTTTCATGATTGTTCCCTGAAACTGAAAAGAAGCAAAAGAACATCACAGTATTTATTTTTTTTCCACCACATTTCAGAGCAGACAGGAAGGCTACGATAAGGTCGTGCCGGATTAGCGTGACGGTTCAGCCCCTGAAAGGCAGGAAAATCATCAGACCAGTATCTAGGTTCCTCGAGCACCTGGGTCCAGATCATCAGATGAGGCATTTCACTGCTCCAAAATGTGAGGAAAAAGGCAAAAACAAAACCACATCAGAAATAAATCTCTCTAAATCTAAATCCAATAAGCGAATGAAAATCGAGCGTCTCAAACAGGATTTCGGTCCAGATTTGGAAAAGTAAAAAAAAAGAAAGAAAAGAAAGAAAAAAACAAAAAAGGAATTTATTCAAAAATTACAGTAATATAAAACACGAATGCTGTGTGATCCATGGAATATTCCAGATTAACATGATAAAATAACACCAACTATTTACTCCATCACACACACACACACAATTCTTTTGTTAGCCAGTGAGCACAGTATTAATGTTTTTTAAAAAACAAACAAACAAAAAAAACAAAAACAAAGTTCTTTTCATTCGTTGATCAATGCTTTTCTTTTCAGTCTGTCCAATTACATACAACGGACCCGTTTCCCTAGGTGACTAACTGTGGGGCGGGGCAAAGCCGACGTCGCCCACACGTGATCGGTTGAGACGCTTAGAGGAGCTCGACGTAATTGGCCGGGAACATTCCGAAATGGCCGTCCGGACCGTAGCCTCGCCACCAGCCTTCATCAATCATCTCGATCCCGGCAATTATGTCATCTGGGTCAAAGGAGATCTCGGTGTCATCAGCTACACACACACACACAAACAATTCAGAGTGCAATATGTTTACAGTCAATATGCAAATGAGCTCATATTTAATATTCTGCCTCATTTGCATATGCACATATCCACATCTCATGTTCATACATATGCGCAAGTCTGTTATTCAGTGTTTATAGACGTGTTACGAAGCCTTTGAGTCGATAATCCGCAGCCATCCCTCTCACACACACACACACACACGATTGTGTTATGCAATAAAACAAAAACAATTCAGAGTACAATCTGTTTACTGTCTTCATATGCAAATAGAAACATATTTAATATTCTGCCTCATTTGCATATGCAAATACAATCAGTTACTCATGTTCATTCATATGCCTAAGTCTGTTATTCAGTGCTTATAGATGTGTTACGAAGCCTTTGAGTCGATAATCCGCAGTCATCGATCTCACACACACGCACAAAAACACACACACACAAACAATAAAACAAAAACAATTCAGAGTGCAATTTGTTTACTGTGTTCATATGCAAATGAGCTCATATTTACTCTTCTGCCTCATTTGCATATTCAAATACAATTAGTTACAATCAGTTCAATCCACATCCCATGTTCACGCATATGCGTAAGTCTGTTATTCAGTGCTTATAGATGTATTACGAAGCCTTTGAGTTGATACTCTGCAGTCATCTCTCAAACACACACACACCTCTGTGATACTCACCTGCCTGGTAGTCGTACAGCGCTCGAGCACAGGTACCACGATCACCTTCATACAGATTCTGCTGCTCCTGAACACACACACACACACACACACACACACACACACACACACACAAGCAAAAGCACAGTTTTTAATGAAACAAATGTAAAAATGCATAAATGTGTATGTGTGTGTGTGTGTGTACCTGCTGTGGGTCCTCATAAAGGTTCTCCGGCTCTGTTACCGCTTCATGCTGCTGCTGTTCCACATGAGAGCTGTACTGGTCATTCACTGGCTCCACTTCTACACAGAGAGAGACACAGAGGAGTTAAAACCTGTGCACTGTTGCTGTTTGACCACATGGTGGCACCTGTGTCCAAACAGACAACAGACCGACTCAGGAGGGGTCATGAGAGCGTGTGTGTGTGTGTGTGTGTCTCCCACCTTCGTACTCGGCATCAGCATCTGGTTCCTCATAATCAGTGTGAGACTCCACAACTCTGGCTTCTACACACACACACACACACGCATTTAAACACACATGCTGATACACACTGCAGTGATTTTATCAGGCCCTCGGTTAGGTGTGAACTCCGTCCAGTAAGCACACACACCCGCTTTAACACACACACACACACCCCCCAGATGTGCTGTATCTTATTTGGATTGAAATGAACACTTTACAGTGTAGCGTGAAGTCTGATGATGGGGATCTCTGGGTGAAGGAGTCGTTAGGGAAGAACACCAGACAAAAGAAGGAAGATGTCCGCTAGTCATGTGACGATGTTAGGGCAGGAGTGATTCTGACCATTATGAAGAAATTATATTTCTCAGTGTTTAGTGACCCATCATCGTCACACGCTTAGTACCAGAGTGTGTGTGTATATATGGAGATGAAGCGGAAGGAGGAAGAAATATAGAAAAAGCAGGAAAGACACTCCACGCAGGACACACACTCGTCACAGCAGCTGTGTGTAGTGTGTTGAACTGTGTTATGTGTGTGTGATGGGGTTCCTCGAGGGTTCCTCGAAAGGTTCGTGGAGCTTTTCTCCTTCCGTGTAAGCAAACTAAGATCCCTTTCTGGTGCTAGAAGCAACCGGCCATTACTCAGAACATCTTCAGCAGCCGTGTTTGGAAACCTGACCAGTCTGTCAGATTAGACAGGACTTCAACCACGCCCTTCCTTCTGAACAAACCATAACAGTTTCTATGTAGAACCTGTGCTTTCCTTTCCTGTACATAGAAGCTTGAACTGTCTCAGGAACCCATAAAAAACCCTTTTTATGCAGTGTGTAGTTCCAGGAACCTTCAGGGATTACCTTATTGTGAACTGGGAAAAACTGAGGGGGCGGAGTTTATGAAAGGTGCTGTTAGGCTCTCTCTCTTTCACTCTCTCTCACACACACACAAACACACTTCCTGCTACGTGTCGCAGATATTGGCTGGAAGTGCGAGGCTGTGCTTTAACACGTTTAACATATTTGAGCAACAACTTCCTGTGTAGCTGGACTGGAGTTTTCCTGTGTGTGAACTTTTAGATTCATCAGAATTCCTGAAAGGGTTCCTGGAAGCTCTGAGGAGACGTGTGTTTACTTGGCTGTGTGTGTGTGTGTGTGAGTGAGAGAGAGAGAGAGAGAGAGAGAGAGAGTGCGTGTGTACCTGTGGCTCGTACAGGTGAGGCTTGGTGCACAGGAGAGCGAGGAGGCTCGGGCTCATAAGGCTGCTTAGAGAGAAAAGGGCTTTTCAACCGCCCTGACACACACACACACACACACACAGAAACAGAGAGAAACAGAGAGAAACAGAGAGATACTTAGAATGAAAAGAGGTGTAGAAATGAACCGATAGCCATCACAGTAGTGAGTTATATGCTGAACAAAACCAGGAAGTGAGCCTAGAGTGAGTGTGTGTGTGAGAGAGAGAGAGAGAGAGAGAGAGAGAGAGATTTGAACCATTGATGATTTACAGACAGACAGAGTGGAAGAGTGAGACGTAGCCAGAGAAGGCGAGAATAATGAACACACATGAATCCGTGTTAGTCGTGTATC
>NC_080714.1:3029258-3061758 GCF_019097595.1 Hemibagrus wyckioides
TAATAAACACTAAAACATGCAGATCTCCTGGAGCGTGTTCGCCTTCGTCCGTGAGTCACACTAATGACTTTAATGATCACAGTGTGGGGGCGGGGCAAGCAATAATCCCCAGCTTTTTATTTACACAGGTATCACTTCCAAAAATAGCTGTGATCGGCTGGAGCCAGAGAGGGGTTACTGAAGGTCAAAATACAGGAACATGTGACATGGAGATAGACAGGGAGCGAGAGAGAGACAGAGAGAGAGAGAGAGAGAGAGAGAGAGACAGAGAGAGAGAGAGAGAGAGTAAAAGACAAAGGGAGAGAGAGACAGAGAGAAAGAGAGTAATAAAGACAAAGGGACAGAGAGAAAGAGAGAGAGAGTAATAAAGACAAAGAGAGTGAGAGAGAGAGAGAGAGAGAGAGAGAGAGAGAGAGAGAGAAATAAAGACAAAGGGAGTGTGTGAGAGAGAGAGACAGACAGACAGACAGAGTGTAAAAAAGACAAAAGGAGAGGGAGAGAAAGAATTTCATAGCAGGAATGAGAGAGAGAGAGAGAGAGAGAGAGAGAGAGAGAGTAATAAAGACAAAGGGAGAGAGAGACAGAGAGAAAGAGAGAGAGTAATAAAGACAAAGGGAGAGAGAGACAGAGAAAGAGAGAGAGTAATAAAGACAAAGGGAGAGAGAGACAGAGAGAAAGAGAGAGAGAGTAATAAAGACAAAGAGAGTGAGAGAGAGAGAGAAATAAAGACAAAGGGAGTGTGAGAGAGAGAGAGAGAGAGAGAGAGAGAGAGAGAGACAGACAGTAAAAAAGACAAAAGGAGAGGGAGAGAAAGAATTTCATAGCAGGAATCAGAGAGAGAGAGAGAGAGAGAGAGAGAGAGAAGGTGTGTGTGTATGTGAGAGAGAGAGAGACAGACAGAGGGAGAGACTCACCACAGGTCCCTGAGGTCCTGTGTCTCTGAAGCGGCTGGACTCTTTGTGGAAACTATAATTGGCTCCTGAAGCCTTGGCCACTTTCTGCATGATGGATTCGGGTTCCACGTCCTCCTCTGCACGAGCATTTATAGTCACGTGCGCTCCCTAAGCAAACACACACACACACACGCGCACACACATACACACACACACACGCGCACACACACGCACACACACACGATCTTATAAGCTTGTAAAGGTGGTTTGGTCTTCACTCAACCCCCTCAGAGATCATCAAGTATTCTGAAGATTTTACTCCAGATGACATGTTCAGGATCTTGTTTCATCCAGCAAACCTGAAGCCATCAAAATACCAGATTTGATGTGTGTGGTTGTGATCAGACTGGATGTGAACACCTGAGAAGCTCTTAGCGATGGGAACAGATCAGATATTAGCCTGAGACTAGCATGAGGATCTGGAGGTGTGATGCGCTTAGTTCCAGTTCCGCTGTCCTCCGGTTCCTCTTTTAAGCCAAACATCCCATTGTCCTTCAGGTGTTTTGGTCTATGATTATGATGTGGTCCACCACTGTCCAGATCTTTGCTGGCCTAAACTCTGTTGTTTTGGTTTTTTTTTAAATTACACTGCTTCAGTGGTGTTTAGATGAATCTGGTGTTGCGAGGTGGGTTTGATGTACAGCATGCGCTGAAGATCCTTCTGAGGTTGTTCCACAGTGATGTTCCAGTTCGATCTCGCTGCATGGAAACCACAAGCTTTTTCAGAGCCGGCGGGAATATTTTCAGCTTGCTGGTTGGTATAACACGTAGCTTCTGTTTCAGCTGGAGGAGGTCGGGCTGGACAATGGTTCAGCAGTCCCAGAAGGACATTATGTAGCCGTGTGAGTGTGTGTGTGTGTGTGTGTGTGTGTGTGTGTGTCTGTATGAGGGTCTATAGCTCGGTATATAGCTCAGTCTATAGGATCACAGTCTACCAATGTGGGCTGGTGACTGAAGACTGAAACAGAAGCATGCTTTTCAGGTTAGTCAAACATTTAAAGAATGAGCCGGAAGGAAAATGTTTCTTAAACCTCTAGCTGAGAAAAATATACATAAACAAGAATCAACCTCGAGCACAAATGCTGCCAAAACAATGACATTTAAAACAGACAGTAAGTGTGAAGTAGTATTTACAGCACCAGTGTGAAAAAATACTCTACAGTGCTTCGACTGTGTATTACTCTGACCTACAGAGCGCTCGTATCTGCATCTTTACAGTACAACGTGAGCTCTGAAGCCTGAAAGCAAACCCAAACCACTGAAAGAAAGAGCTTTCTAATTAAGAACAGCTACGAAACCCCACCCCTGAAGTGTTCCTATTGGCTGGTGTAGCTGTGGTGAATTTTATAAACCAATGAAGTGCTGTAAATTATTGAATTAAATCCACAGAAAGTGGTATGTTTTTATCAGCCACCGCGTTTTCCCCCGAACCCCGTGCCGCTTGTTTACGTTCTTAGCAAGGAGCAAGTCTCTAAAAACCGACGCGAGGGTCGCTAAGGAGATTAGACCCTTAGAGACCCTTGAGATTAGACGAGTCAGGCGACTGCTCATTAGTGTCCACCCACACACCCGTCTGTACAGGAGCTGAGAGAGGAAGTCACCTTCAGAAAATTCGCCATGGAGCTGACGTGGTTGGCACACAGTCCTTTCCTGGCATCTTTCACACCCTCGCCAGTCTGCAAACACACACACACACTCACGCTGTTGAAGAGCCACAGGAAGTGAAGGGTAGCTTCTGCAACAGAGAAACACTCACCCAGTTGATCAGGACGTATTTAGGGAGGCCGGAGTTGGGGTCTTTCACCCGGCAGAAGGCGTACATCACCTTCCCACTGTTCAACTCCTCCACTAGCTCCTCCAGACCCCCATCTGAACACACACACACACAAACACAGAGATAAGGACATAATAAAGGAACCTTTACATTCCAAACCCAGATGTTTCTCTGCAGCGTCCATCTACTGAGTCAGATCCCTGATTTGTCAATTTGCTGTGTTTTACTAGAATTACTGATTTTAAGGTGAATCACTGATATTGAGTCGGATCACTGACTCTGAGTCGAATCACTGATTTTGATTTGAATCACTGATTCTGAGTTGGATCACTGATTCTGAGTTGGATCACTGATTCTGAGTTGGATCACTGATTCTGAGTCAAATGCACCGATTCTGAGTCGGATCACTGATCTGAGCCAAATAACTGATTCTGAGTCGGATCACTGATTTCAAGTCAGTTTGCTGGTTTTGACTAGAATCGCTGATTTTGAGTCGAATTGCTGATTCAGAGTTGAATCACTGATTTCTAGTTGAATTGAGTTGAAACTAATTCTCTAATTCTTCTTTCAAGGAATTTTAACCCTTTAACTCCTGGATCTACACAAACACAGCCCAAATAATGGTGTGCACCTAAAAACCGCCCCTCAGATTGCATGTAGAAATAATGTGAAGGTGTGTGAGAGGATGTGTGGAGAACATTGTGGTACAGAGGGTATGTGATGATCAGCACACGCCCCTCTCAGAAACACTCACCCCCTTTACTGGCCAGACGGATGTCATTGGTGTTTCCTTCATAGGTGAACAAAGCCCTGGAAGAAAGACCAGAACTCGGGTTAACATCCTGCTTAATGCTGATCCGATACAACACTTATAATAAAGAGAACCACGATATGGACACGCTTCTCTTCACAGGGAACAGAACAGACACGTCTCTCATAACGAAGGTCGACAGCGGTCAGCGTTTCCTGTGGTGGCTGATGGACACGTGGTGGTGAAACAGGGGAAGTTGCAGGTGTTTGACCCAGAAGTACAGATCTAAAGTGTGTGTTCCAGTTCAATCTCAGCTTCTCTGCATCAGGAAAGCCTCGAAGCTGAGGCGTTAACTAGCTAGCTTTGATTCAAGAAGGTGGTGAGAGCTAGCGAGAGCTAGAGCTAAATGTTAAACACACACTTCCAAAAAGGAACACTCACAAAAATATTTGTAAATATTTACCATTTATATATGCAAACGAAGTCAGTTAGTGAGTCAGTCATGTTCATTTCATTGGCTTGCTGCTGTTTATGAAGCTCCGCCCCTTTCAGAAATCTCCCAACCATAATCATTTGGAGAATCCGTTCGCCCATGCAACTAGCGAATCATGCGCTGTCTAATAAAGATATTTGGGATAATTATTCTGTAAAAAAAAAACTGTAGAATACCGAAGGTATCATACAACCAATAGAGTCTCACGGCAACCGGGGCAGTTCTGTAACCTTCTGATTAAATAAACACAGCTCCGCTTTTTAAAGAACTCCGAGAGCTCCGAGCTCCCCTGGTCAGCTCCTGTACTCAAACAAACAAAGCCACCTGGGTATGCAGGAAGTCGTGACAAATCAACTTCCTGCCTGGAACCCGGGGGACGTTGAGTCCACTCTGAGGGACGTCAGGTTTACACACTGGGGCGTTTTGTTTAGATCTGACCAGCAAGACGTTGATACTGAGTCAAATCACAGATATTAAGTGGAATCACTGATTTTGAGTCGAACCACCGATTCTGAGTCGGATCACTGATTCTGATTCAAATCACTGATTTTGAGTTGAACCACTGATTCGGAGTCAAATAAATAAACACAGCTCCGCTTTTTAAAGAACTCAGAGAGCTCTCAGAAAACAAGTCGTTTTGCAAAGGGATCAAATACTTATTTCACTCAATAAAATGAAACGTGTTTTTCTGGATTTTTTTTGTTGTTATTCTGTCTCTCACTGTTCAGATAAACCTACCATTAAACTTACAGACTCAACATTTCTTTGTCAGTGAGCAAACGTACAAAATCAGCAGGGGATCAAATCATTTTTTCCCTCACTGTATGCAGGAAGTCGTTTTGACACACAGAGTCAGACTCGACTCGTCCTGCTGACTCAGACGAGTCTAGATAGTTCCATAATACTGTGTGGTATGCAAAAAAAAAAAACAAAAAAAAACCCAAACACTGCTGTGAAATCCTGACTGGTCAGTCTGTCAGAGAACAATACGGACGCCCGAGCACTAAACTGGTCGAGCCGAGACGACGCCACAGGGGTTTCTTTTTTTACGCTCTGGAAAAATCTTTACAATATATAATAACAGGTTTGTGTCTGTGTGTGTGTGTGTGTGAAAACAAACAGAAAGAAAAGAAGAAAAACCGAAAGAAACCACATGAGAACGGTTCCTTTTCCTCACTGAGGAAGTCGTGCAGGTTCTCTCTGCTTACTCAGCAGCAGTGATGGAGAAGTACAGAGAGAAATAAAATAATAAATAATAATAATAAAATTTGATAAAATGCGCTCCTGATGTAGGAACAGTGTGCGGCGGCGACGCCCAATACTGCCATCTGATTGGTTAGAAAGTCAGGACTATTTTATATTATGGAGTGTCCAGCGCTCTGAAACTTCATGTTTTCTCAGGAACATCTGATCTGCAGTTTTTTAAACAATTCATTTCATTAAAAAAACATCATAAATTTTATTCGATGTAACTCTAAGTGGATAAAAAGTGACCCGGACACGCCCAACACCATGATGTCACATCCCACTGTTGGGTGGATCGATGGTTTTCTCTTTCTTTCTTCAGTTCCTTCTTTATTTCAGTCTGTCTCTCTTTCTCACAGCCTCTCTCTCTCTCTATCACTCTCACT
The DNA here is from genome assembly GCF_019097595.1 of Hemibagrus wyckioides. Taxonomy (NCBI): domain Eukaryota; kingdom Metazoa; phylum Chordata; class Actinopteri; order Siluriformes; family Bagridae; genus Hemibagrus; species Hemibagrus wyckioides. Next base: position 3,034,861 of record NC_080714.1, read on the forward strand.
GTTCTCTTTCTCTGTTTTCCTTTGGGACTACCTGTCTCTCTCTCTCACACACTCACTCGTTCTCTCTTTCACACACTCTCTCCCTATCTTTCTCTCTATGTCTCACTCACTCACTCGCTCTCTCTCTCTTTCACACACTCCCTCTCTCACTCATTTGCTCTCTCTAACGCTCTCTTTCTCTGACTATCACTCACTCACTCACTCACTCTCTGTCTGTCTCTCTCTCACACCGTCACTCACTCTCTCTCTCAATCTCTCCGACTGTCTCTTTCTCTCACTCTCTCTGACGGTCACTCACTCAATCACTCTCTGACTCTCTCTCTCTCTCTCTTTCTGTCTCTCTCTCCTTCATTGCCTGGTTCACTCTTTCTCCCAGTCTCTTTCAGCTTGGATAAAATGCCTTCCTCTCCCTTCGCACTTTTCTTCTCTCTCTATCTCTCTCTCTCTCTCTTTTTTGTGCTCCATGTTTACAGAATGCACCAGATGGCAGATTTCTGTTCCCTTATTAATATATTGATGTTTCCAGAGAAGTCCTGAGTGTGGTGTCCTGGTGTTGAACACGGCGGCACCGCGGCCCTGCGAGGGTTCCACAGTGTAATTACACCTCTCACTTCTAATTACTTTTCTTTTCTAGGCCACACAGGAAGCTGTGCTCATAACTGAAAAAAAGAGTGTTACTTCCTCGTTACCTAATCTGCACTGTAGCCTGTATCAAGAGTTGCTGTACAGGACACACACACACACACACACACACAAGCTGAAGAGGAAGTTACAGTCAAAAAGATAACCCAAAATGGCAGCCGTTTCATCTCGACACTTAGCCCAGGCTACACGTGACGGCGTTATTTCATTTGTTGCCATAGAAACGAATTGTTTTTTCCATTTAAGATGTACATGCTGTAAGGTCCAGATGAAACACGACAGATTCTACGATGAAGATCCTCTCACGATGAAACTGCGTCCTCCAACAACCGACACCATCAAGTCTGCCCGTTTTATTTCCGTTAGCATGCGCAGTCGCCGCTAGCTAACACGTATTTGAGTAAAGAGTATTCCGTCCTCCTATTGGTGGATCAGAACCTTATCGTCACTGGTGACACTAAACTTCCACGAACAGAAGGGCGTAACCCGACGTGTCGTACACGTGACCTAGCGGACACTCCGCGTATTCCAAACATCATGAAGGTTTCACTGTGGCGCTATTTTCCTCGACTTCACCTCTCAGTTTATTTAAGGTTCTCACCTGTTGCCTCACCTGCTGCCTCACCTGCGCCTGACTCTGTTCTCACCTCCCTTGGTCTTTGTTCATGTGGAACAGAACACGCAGGTCTTCTGCCTCATCACTTGTTGAAATAATTCTCATGACTCTTCACAGAACCTGTCTGCACCCAGAGACTCTAAAACCTCTCCTGAGTCTTAAAGTCACTTCCTCACATCTCTCTCGTCCCGTTCACTCGCTCCTTTCATATCACTTTATTCAGTCATGGAGCTTATTGTCCCTGCTCTGGTGCTTGGACCCTCAGTGTTAGAACTCTGATGCTGAGGCCTGGGAATTCCACTGGAACTAAAGACACAAAGCTGCCTCTAGTCCATCGTTAATCCCTGCCTTTACTCTGGGATTAGAGTTTTTTATAGTTTAGTTGCAACCTTTAGATGCTGCCTTTAGTCTCTGTCTTAAGTCACTGTTTTTAATGGTTATCTTTAGTCCCTGTCTTGAGTCTCTGCCTTGAGTCCCTGCCTTTAGACCCTTCCTTTAATCTCTGCTACGAATCTCTATCTTTGGTCTCTGCCTGTACACCCTGCCTCTATTCCTTGTCTTTAGCCCCTGCCTGTAGTCCCTGCCTTGAGTCCCTATCATTAATGCCTGTCATTAGTCCCTGACTCTAGTCTCTGCTTTCAGTCCCTGTCATTATTCCCTGCCTTGAGTCTCTATGTTTAGTCCCTGCCTTTAGTCTCTTGCTTTAGTCTCTGTTTTAAGTTGCTGCCTTTAATGTTTGTCTTTATTCACTGACTTTAGCATCTGCCTTTAGCTGCTACCATCAGTCTGGCCTCAGTCCTTTATTTTTCTCGCTGCCTCGCTCAAACACACGTTGGTTTCTCACCTTTCTGAAATTAAGTCATTTGTTAAATCTGAATATCTCGTGAGATCAGTGTGAGATCTCGTGAGTGTGCATGTATGAGATCAGGTACACGAGGTGTGTGTGTGTGTGTGTGTGTATGAGATCAGGTACACGAGGTGTGTGTGTGTGTGTGTGTGTGTATGAGATCAGGTACACGAGGTGTGTGTGTGTGTGTGTGAGATCAGGTACACGAGGTGTGTGTGTGTGTGTGTGTGTATGAGATCAGGTACATGAGGTGTGTGTGTGTGTGTGTGTGTATGAGATCAGGTACATGAGGTGTGTGTGTGTGTGTGTGTGTATGAGATCAGGTACACGAGGTGTGTGTGTGTGTGTGTGTGTATGAGATCAGGTACACGAGGTGTGTGTGTGTGTGTGTATGAGATCAGGTACACGAGGTGTGTGTGTGTGTGTGTGTGTATGAGATCAGGTACACGAGGTGTGTGTGTGTGTGTGTGTGTGTGTGTGTATGAGATCAGGTACACGAGGTGTGTGTGTGTGTGTGTGTATGAGATCAGGTACACAAGGTGTGTGTGTGTGTGTATGAGATCAGGTACACAAGGTGTGTGTGTGTGTGTATGAGATCAGGTACATGAGGTGTGTGTGTGTGGGTGTGTGTGTATGAGATCAGGTACACGAGGTGTGTGTGTGTGTGTGTGTGTGTGTGTGTGTATGAGATCAGGTACACAAGGTGTGTGTGTGTGTGTATGAGATCAGGTACACGAGGTGTGTGTGTGTGTGTGTGTATGAGATCAGGTACACGAGGTGTGTGTGTGTGTGTGTGTGTGTGTGTGTGTATATGAGATCAGGTACACGGGGTGTGTGTGTGTGTGTGTGTGTGTGTGTGTATATGAGATCAGGTACACGGGGTGTGTGTGTGTGTGTGTGAGATCAGGTACACGAGGTGTGTGTGTGTGTGTGTGTGAGATCAGGTACACGAGGTGTGTGTGTGTGAGATCAGGTACACGAGGTGTGTGTGTGTGTGTGTGAGATCAGGTACACGAGGTGTGTGTGTGTGTGTGTGAGATCAGGTACACGAGGTGTGTGTGTGTGTATGAGATCAGGTACACGAGGTGTGTGTGTGTGTGTGTGAGATCAGGTACATGAGGTGTGTGTGTGTGTGTGTGTGAGATCAGGTACACGAGGTGTGTGTGTGTGAGATCAGGTACACGAGGTGTGTGTGTGTGAGATCAGGTACACGAGGTGTGTGTGTGTGTGTGTGAGATCAGGTACACGAGGTGTGTGTGTGTGTGTGTGAGATCAGGTACACGAGGTGTGTGTGTGTGTATGAGATCAGGTACACGAGGTGTGTGTGTGTGTGTGTGTGAGATCAGGTACATGAGGTGTGTGTGTGTGTGTGTGAGATCAGGTACACGAGGTGTGTGTGTGTGTGTGTGAGATCAGGTACACGAGGTGTGTGTGTGTGTGTGTGTGAGATCAGGTACACGAGGTGTGTGTGTGTGTGTGTGTGTGAGATCAGGTACACGAGGTGTGTGTGTGTGTGTGAGATCAGGTACACGAGGTGTGTGTGTGTGTGTGTGTGTGAGATCAGGTACACGAGGTGTGTGTGTGTGTGTGTATGAGATCAGGTACACGAGGTGTGTGTGTGTGTGTGTGTGAGATCAGGTACATGAGGTGTGTGTGTGTGTGTGTGTGTGAGATCAGGTACACGAGGTGTGTGTGTGTGTGTGTGTGTGAGATCAGGTACACGAGGTGTGTGTGTGTGTGTATGAGATCAGGTACACGAGGTGTGTGTGTGTGTATGAGATCAGGTACACAAGGTGTGTGTGTGTGTGTGTGTGTGTATGAGATCAGGTACACGAGGTGTGTGTGTGTGTGTGTGTGTGTATGAGATCAGGTACACGAGGTGTGTGTGTGTGTGTGTATGAGATCAGGTACACGAGGTGTGTGTGTGTGTGTATGAGATCAGGTAAATGAGGTGTGTGTGTGTGTGTGTGTGTGTGTATGAGATCAGGTACACGAGGTGTGTGTGTGTGTGTGTATGAGATCAGGTACACGAGGTGTGTGTGTGTGTGTGTATGAGATCAGGTACACGAGGTGTGTGTGTGTGTGTGTGTGTGTGTGTGTGTGTGTGTGTATGAGATCAGGTACATGAGGTGTGTGTGTGTGTGTGTGTATGAGATCAGGTACACGAGGTGTGTGTGTGTGTATGAGATCAGGTACACGAGGTGTGTGTGTGTGTGTGTGTGTGTGTATGAGATCAGGTACACGAGGTGTGTGTGTGTGTGTATGAGATCAGGTACACGAGGTGTGTGTGTGTGTATGAGATCAGGTACACGAGGTGTGTGTGTGTGTGTGTGTGTATGAGATCAGGTACATGAGGTGTGTGTGTGTGTGTGTGTGTATGAGATCAGGTACATGAGGTGTGTGTGTGTGTGTGTGTATATGAGATCAGGTACACGAGGTGTGTGTGTGTGTGTATGAGATCAGGTACATGAGGTGTGTGTGTGTGTGTGTGTGTGTGTGTATGAGATCAGGTACACGAGGTGTGTGTGTGTGTGTGTATGAGATCAGGTACATGAGGTGTGTGTGTGTGTGTGTATGAGATCAGGTACATGAGGTGTGTGTGTGTGTGTGTGTGTGTGTGTATGAGATCAGGTACACGAGGTGTGTGTGTGTGTGTGTGTGTGTGTATGAGATCAGGTACACGAGGTGTGTGTGTGTGTGTGTATGAGATCAGGTACACGAGGTGTGTGTGTGTGTGTGTGTATGAGATCAGGTACACGAGGTGTGTGTGTGTGTGTGTGTGTGTATGAGATCAGGTACACGAGGTGTGTGTGTGTGTGTGTGTGTATGAGATCAGGTACATGAGGTGTGTGTGTGTGTGTGTGTATGAGATCAGGTACACGAGGTGTGTGTGTATGAGATCAGGTACATGAGGTGTGTGTGTGTGTGTGTGTGTGTGTGTGTGTGTATGAGATCAGGTACACGAGGTGTGTGTGTATGAGATCAGGTACATGAGGTGTGTGTGTGTGTGTGTGTGTGTGTATGAGATCAGGTACACGAGGTGTGTGTGTGTATGAGATCAGGTACACGAGGTGTGTGTGTGTGTGTGTGTGTGTGTATGAGATCAGGTACACGAGGTGTGTGTGTGTGTGTGTGTGTGTGTGTATGAGATCAGGTACATGAGGTGTGTGTGTGTGTGTGTGTGTATGAGATCAGGTACATGAGGTGTGTGTGTGTGTGTATGAGATCAGGTACACGAGGTGTGTGTGTGTGTGTATGAGATCAGGTACATGAGGTGTGTGTGTGTGTGTGTATGAGATCAGGTACATGAGGTGTGTGTGTGTGTGTGTGTGTGTGTGTATGAGATCAGGTACACGAGGTGTGTGTGTGTGTGTGTGTGTGTGTGTGTGTGTGTGTATGAGATCAGGTACATGAGGTGTGTGTGTGTGTGTGTATGAGATCAGGTACACGAGGTGTGTGTGTGTGTATGAGATCAGGTACATGAGGTGTGTGTGTGTGTGTATGAGATCAGGTACATGAGGTGTGTGTGTGTGGGTGTGTGTGTATGAGATCAGGTACACGAGGTGTGTGTGTGTGTGTATGAGATCAGGTACATGAGGTGTGTGTGTGTGTGGGTGTGTGTGTATGAGATCAGGTACATGAGGTGTGTGTGTGTGTGTGTATGAGATCAGGTACATGAGGTGTGTGTGTGTGTGTGTGTGTGTGTGTATGAGATCAGGTACACGAGGTGTGTGTGTGTGTGTGTGTGTGTGTATGAGATCAGGTACACGAGGTGTGTGTGTGTGTGTGTATGAGATCAGGTACACGAGGTGTGTGTGTGTGTGTGTGTATGAGATCAGGTACACGAGGTGTGTGTGTGTGTGTGTGTGTGTATGAGATCAGGTACACGAGGTGTGTGTGTGTGTGTGTGTGTATGAGATCAGGTACATGAGGTGTGTGTGTGTGTGTGTGTATGAGATCAGGTACACGAGGTGTGTGTGTATGAGATCAGGTACATGAGGTGTGTGTGTGTGTGTGTGTGTGTGTGTGTATGAGATCAGGTACACGAGGTGTGTGTGTATGAGATCAGGTACATGAGGTGTGTGTGTGTGTGTGTGTGTGTGTATGAGATCAGGTACACGAGGTGTGTGTGTGTATGAGATCAGGTACACGAGGTGTGTGTGTGTGTGTGTGTGTGTGTATGAGATCAGGTACACGAGGTGTGTGTGTGTGTGTGTGTGTGTGTGTATGAGATCAGGTACATGAGGTGTGTGTGTGTGTGTGTGTGTATGAGATCAGGTACATGAGGTGTGTGTGTGTGTGTATGAGATCAGGTACACGAGGTGTGTGTGTGTGTGTATGAGATCAGGTACATGAGGTGTGTGTGTGTGTGTGTATGAGATCAGGTACATGAGGTGTGTGTGTGTGTGTGTGTGTGTGTGTATGAGATCAGGTACACGAGGTGTGTGTGTGTGTGTGTGTGTATGAGATCAGGTACATGAGGTGTGTGTGTGTGTGTGTATGAGATCAGGTACACGAGGTGTGTGTGTGTGTATGAGATCAGGTACATGAGGTGTGTGTGTGTGTGTATGAGATCAGGTACATGAGGTGTGTGTGTGTGGGTGTGTGTGTATGAGATCAGGTACACGAGGTGTGTGTGTGTGTGTATGAGATCAGGTACATGAGGTGTGTGTGTGTGTGGGTGTGTGTGTATGAGATCAGGTACACGAGGTGTGTGTGTGTGTGTATGAGATCAGGTACATGAGGTGTGTGTGTGTGTGTGTGTGTGTATGAGATCAGGTACACGAGGTGTGTGCGTGTGTGTATGAGATCAGGTACATGAGGTGTGTGTGTGTGGGTGTGTGTGTATGAGATCAGGTACACGAGGTGTGTGTGTGTGTGTGTGTATGAGATCAGGTACACGAGGTGTGTGTGTGTGTGTGTGTATGAGATCAGGTACACGAGGTGTGTGTGTGTGTGTGTGTATGAGATCAGGTACACGAGGTGTGTGTGTGTGTGTGTATGAGATCAGGTACACGAGGTGTGTGTGTGTGTGTGTGTATGAGATCAGGTACACGAGGTGTGTGTGTGTGTGTGTGTGTGTATGAGATCAGGTACATGAGGTGTGTGTGTGTGTGTGTGTGTGTATGAGATCAGGTACACGAGGTGTGTGTGTGTGTGTGTGTATGAGATCAGGTACACGAGGTGTGTGTGTGTGTGTGTATGAGATCAGGTACACGAGGTGTGTGTGTGTGTGTGTGTATGAGATCAGGTACATGAGGTGTGTGTGTGTGGGTGTGTGTGTATGAGATCAGGTACATGAGGTGTGTGTGTGTGGGTGTGTGTGTATGAGATCAGGTACACGAGGTGTGTGTGTGTGTGTGTGTGTGTATGAGATCAGGTACATGAGGTGTGTGTGTGTGTGTGTGTATGAGATCAGGTACACGGGGTGTGTGTGTGTGTGTATGAGATCAGGTACATGAGGTGTGTGTGTGTGGGTGTGTGTGTATGAGATCAGGTACATGAGGTGTGTGTGTGTGGGTGTGTGTGTATGAGATCAGGTACACGAGGTGTGTGTGTGTGTATGAGATCAGGTACACGAGGTGTGTGTGTGTGTGTATGAGATCAGGTACATGAGGTGTGTGTGTGTGGGTGTGTGTGTATGAGATCAGGTACACGAGGTGTGTGTGTGTGTATGAGATCAGGTACACGAGGTGTGTGTGTGTGTGTATGAGATCAGGTACATGAGGTGTGTGTGTGTGGGTGTGTGTGTATGAGATCAGGTACACGAGGTGTGTGTGTGTGTATGAGATCAGGTACACGAGGTGTGTGTGTATGAGATTTTTCTCCCACACAGGATGCAGAAAGTAACTGATTATAAGAAGGCCCCTGGTTTGTGTTTAGCTGAAGAACATGTCATGAAGACCATGGTGATGGTGCACCTCTTCCCTGAATCCCAGTATATTCCCAGTAAATTCCCAGTAAACAGGATGCACATGGAAATACAATCAGCTGGAGGAGACAAATGAGTCACATCCATCCTGCTGGAGCTCGAGCTACTTCTGCCTCCTGCTGCAGACATCTTCAAATCATCTCCTCTTCCTTCATACCCCATCTCTAACAAGCCCTCAAACCAGAGAGCGACTACAAGAGCAAGAAAAACCAGAAACCACCCCAGAGGCTGTCCATATTACAGCCAGCTTCATAACGCAGCTATGACGCGTCGTAACGCTTCGTTACTCACCAGTTAGTCTCGGATTTCTCATCCACCACCTCTTTATAGGCGGCTGTGAGCGCTGGGCCGTTCTTACTCAAATTCACGGACATTATAAATGTAAAAAGAACAAGAATAAACCGAGGTTAAACACACACACACACACACACACACACACACACTCCAGCACAGTGAGACTCGGGCGATGGGCAGCTCGGCCACGCCTACAGGAAGAACTGGCGGTTGCGTCGTCACGCACGCCGACGTCAGGTTTGACGCTCTCCGTCGTCTTCTTCCGCATTTCATCCAAAAAATGCAACTACTAACTAATATTATTAATATTAATCATTACTAGTAAAAAATAAAAATATTTTTGATCATCATAATAAAACTTATCTTAATTTTTTTATTTTGAATCCAATTTTAAAATTGTTTTTAATATTTAAAAATAAATAATTAAAATATAAATTAAATAAATATTTTAGTACGAGAATTAATAAAATAAAATATAATAAAAAAATATTAAAAACAAATACACGATTGCTAAAATGTTTTTAATGGTAGATGCTGCTTCGACAGAGAATATTAATAATATTTGATAACGAATATATCGAGAAAAAAAAGAACGAAACAAGTAGTAAAATGTGTTTAGAACAAAATAAAAAAACAAAAAAAAACAAATAAATTTTCAAATATCTTATCTGTTGTTTTTTAAACAAATCTAAATGAGGAAAAATAAGTTATATATATTTTTTGTATTATTTTTCATAAGTCCCGCCTATCAGCGAGAAAGCCGCGTTGTGTCAGTCCTAATCTACGCAACATTATATCTAAGGTTAAAACGGTTAACAGCGCCGCCTGGTGGACATATCTGAATACATCTCTTAAATAGTCCTGTGTACGTTTTTCACACTGTCTTGTCAAAAGTATTGGGACACCCTCCAGATCATTGAGTTCAGGTGTTGTTTTTCAGGGGTTGGGCTCGGCCCCTTAGTTCCAGTGAAAGGAACTCTTAATGCTTCAGCTTCATACCAAGACATTGTGGACAATTTCATGCTCTTTGTGATAACAGTTTGGGGATGACCCCTTCCTGTTCCAACATGACTGCACACCAGTGACCAAAGCAAGGTCCATAAAGACATGGATGAGTGAGTTGGGTGTGGAGGAACTTGACTGGCCTGCACAGAATCCTGACCTCAACCCCATAGAACACCTTTGGGATGAATTAGAGCGGAGACTGTGAGCTTCTGAGCTGCTAAGACACCTTACCGTGGATTACGTCTCCACGTTTCCACACAGCAACACGTCCTCGTTTGTGCGCTAGCTAATAGGAGCAAGGAAGCTAGCGTTAGCCTCAGCGAGCACCTATTTATTAATAGTTTTTAAAATAAGTTTTAACACAAATCTAATAAATTCATTTAAATAAAGACTTAGCATTGACATTAGCATTATCCCTTCAAGGCACAAACAACTGAAGCCATTTTGTGTAGTGGAGAAGTTGTGTACTCGTGTTTTTTTTTAACATTTTTAACGCTCGAGAATGTGTACACACGGACTAATCACACACCAGGAGAAAGTCTAAAACCTTTATTCACTAATGCCAACGCCTCTGAGGATCGTTTCAGCAGTTCTGAGAGCTCCAGGAGATCGTCGCTCCGGCTAAAAAAAAAAAAAGTCTTCAGAGTAAAACACCTAGCCAGGAACGCTTAGCATGGCTCAGTGTGTGTGTGTGTGTGTGTGTGTGTGTGTGTCCACTGCACCACTCTCCTCTGCAGAGGGCAAAAGAAAGAAAAATGTGTTACAGTACAGTTCTGGTGGATATACAGTGATGATTAAGGCTAGATTTGACCGATGATGATGATGATGATGATGATGATGAGAGAGACGAGAGCATGGAGAAGAAGATCCCTGATACGCTTGTGTGAAGAGTGCAAGGCGTGTCTGGACTGATCCGCCGTTCTGAGGTCCGAAGCCCGGTCGGAGTAGGAACACGCCACATCACGTCTGACCGTGGTGGTTATTCATGACAAATAAATACATAAATAAATAAATAAATAAATACATACAACAACAAACAATAAAACCAGGGCTTCCAGAGACAAAGTGCAGACTGGGGACTGAGAAGATCATTAACTGGGGAAAATAAAAACAAAACAACAAAGCAGCAAACATGGTTTAGATACATTCAGGAAATAAAGGATCACTCAAAAAACACACTTTTAGAAAACATTCAGAAATCAGTCTTGATGTATAGTGTGTGAGCAAAAGTTTGTGCACCCCCGACCGATCGCTTTCATCGTATCTGAACATCCCCTGACAGATTTATTCCCACTTTCACACGCCTCTCTTCTCAGAAGGTCTTCCACTAGATGGTGGAGCATGACTGTGTGGATTTGGTAATCATTCATTCATTCATCTATTCAAACATCCATCCGTTTATCCATCCATCCATCTATCCACCCACCCATCCATCTATCTATCTATCCATCCATCCATTTATCCACCCATTCATCCATCTCTCCATCCATCCAGAAGAGCAGTGAGATCAGACTCTGATGTTGGGATATTGAGGAAGCTCCAGTTCATCCCACTGGGAGTGAGAGTCACGGCTCAGTGCAGGACACTCCAGTTCTCCCACTTTCTCCACACCGTGTCTTAATGGAGCTCATGATTATCATGCTGGACCAGATCTGAGTTCAGGTGAAGGGACATCATCAGTCCCCATGAGAGTGTACAGAGAGATGGACATACAGGGGTGTGACGGTCAGGGGGTGCACATACTTTCAGAGAAGGTTGTGTAGTGTTAATGAATGAAATACTTTTTAAATGAGGACGTTTACGTTAAGGCCCTCGTCAGAGGACGACGTGATGTGGCTCCGGTGAGGACGCGACTGAGGATCAGTGCAGAACGATCACAAGTCCGGTCTGTTATGGTGGTGAAGAGAGACGGACAGAGTGTAGTGTTATACGTCATACAGCAGGGGGCGCTACATGTTGGCACAAAGAATTCATTCCCAAATCCACTGAAGACCGGAGAACAGGCTCTTACTGGTTCTTTCAGTCGTGTTATTAAAATTCAAACATTGAACTAAAAATAAAAACACTTCAGATATTTCACCACGGTTCCACCTCCCCAAAAATATTCAGAGGAGATTGCAGTTGGTCAAAATGAGAGCAGATTTTCCTCAGATTGGGTCATCGTGTGACATCACAACACGTGTTTGACCCCTGTGATATGTCAAAACCAATCACTCTGCACTCAAACATCTCGGGTCTAGAGGTCGTGTAACACACCATCATCATGACGAGGTGTTTTTACCCCAAACCTCCACAGATCAAGACGGGCTGGAGTTTTGAAGGAACGAACAAACAAACAAACAAACAGCACTAACAAACTCCGTTTACAAAACACCACCATCTTCCAGTTCCTGGATTTGATCAAGTAATTGATCAACCTTTGGGATCAATTAGAGTGGAGACTGCGAGCCAGACCAAAAGTTTTGGGACGTCATGCACATGAATGTAATATGGAGTTGTCCCGCCCTTTACAGCTATAACAGCTTCAACTCTTCTGGTCAGGCTTTCCACAAGGTTTAAGAGTGTGTTTATGGGAATTTTTGACCGTTCCTCTAGAAGGACATTTGTGAGGTCAGGCACTGATGTTGGACGAGAAGGTCTGGCTCACAGTCTCCGCTCTAATTCATCCCAAAGGTGTTGAGGTCACAAAGGTGCTTTGTCCACTGGTGAGCAGTCATGTTGGAACAGGAAGTGGTCATCCCTGGTTTACACGTGTGGCGCAGTTGCAATTTCACTAAACGAATTTTTTGAAGGCAACTTTTTAACTTGAGCATGATTTTTTTTTTGTCCTCGCTAGTAAACGTACATTCTAACTAGGAAAAGATACATTGCTCGTGTCTGCTTAGCTTTGTATTTAGAGAACAGATTAGATAACCGTATTAGCTATGATGCCTTTAACGATCTCTGCTACGTCCTTCCAAACTAGGTTTCCACCCATTTTTTGTGTGTAAATATAAACAGAAGTTGCGGATGGGGAAGTAAAGAAACATCAGAGCAGGTGTTTTATGTTCTTTTTACAGCATTGTCATCAACTGCAAAGAAAAACTGGCGAAATCACGGTCACTTGGCTCAGCGATCTTCACACACAGAGACAGGAAACAGACGATCGCTAGCACAAAAACAAACGAACCGACGACTCTAGAAAAAGATAATCGTCATTGGGGCTAAACCCAGAAACCCGGAGGAACCTCGGCTTTAATACAAGTTTAAAACCCAATACATGGACCTGAATCTAGACCTCGTGAGTGCTGCTCACACGTCAATTACAACCTCACTTACTAATTTACTAGTTGTTAGTAAAAAAAAAAAAAAATAATGACGTTCTCACTTGCATTCAGGGAAAAAAGGGATGATAAAAGATGGCGTTTGTTTGTTTGTTTGTTCACAGTCCTGCTCCAGCTATTGCTCCGAGAGGTGCAGAGTTTCACGCGCAAAGACGGACAAACTTCTGCATTGGTTGACTCCGCCCACTAAACCTTCCCCCTAATAAAAGACGACACCCAGCTAAACATATACTGCGCCAACATGCATATAGAGTCTGTGTGTGGTGAGAGAGGATGAGGACTTGGCTGTACGAGCGTCTTAACCCCGTAATGATAAACATTGTTTATATACTGAGTCACGTTTCTCACACACACGTTTCTTGAGACGCGTAACACAAACACTGACCTATTCCATCCCGTTTAATCCGTTTGTTCGACTCAAAACCTTCGCTTTCCTGCAGTCGTATCTGCCCTCTTCTCTGCATATACCTGACCTCACAGACCGCCCGAGATTGGCCAGGCGTCGTCATTGATTGACAGATCGACATAGGAAGCCCCTCCCACTCGAGAGCACAGGCTCAGCATTAGAGCTCAAGCTCTTACTGAACGAAATCCTGCGATTAATCTCTGAGATGGGATTTATTTCAGTCCCTTAATCAGATCATTCATCACATGCGCACTGGTGATATGAGATCTCTGGAGTTTTCTGTTGAATTATTTAGATTTTTATACTGTTATTTATTTTTTTGACCACTTATTATTTATTTATTACTCCAGAACCTTATTCTTCTTCTTCATTACTTCAGAACCTTCTTATTATTATAATAACCGCTAAACCTAGAGACTTAACAGATAACACTCCATCCTTTAAAAAAACAAACTCCCAATTAATATAGAATTTAAAAACGTGGTTTTCTTCTTCTTGTGATAAATATAATGATGTCACGACTTCAGGAAGAAGCCTGCAGACACGCCGTGTTTCCTTTCACGTTACCAAGGTGCATGTAAACATGCCGCCGGATATCGCCTTTTTTCCCCCCTCCATCAACAGGCTTTTATCATCTTAACACATGTGATCGAACACGTTCCCCTGGATTAAAGGAGACGTGCGGGTCTGCTCCCGAGTCCCGGTTCAGACGTACTGCTCCGTTATTTCTTCTTAACATTCGATAAAGCAAAAATAATGAAGAGGAGGAGGAGGAGGAGGAACGGCGGTGTTTGTTAATACTGTAACGGGTTATGAAGCGTACCGTGCCCCTGAGTGTAAACTGTTAGGAACAAAAAAACAGAAAACAAAAAAACTACACACAAAACACGCATGCGCGCGATATGTACAGAAGAAAAAAACCCTCCGGAGACGGCGTGCACGTGAACGAAGGCGTTTTCGTCTGAATCTCCGGTGTTCTGCTGCCCAAGAGGAACACTCAGAAACAAAAACGTCCCCAAAGTAATAGTCAGAGAAGTCTAATTTCCCGGGTTGGTGGTCGTACCACTGTGCGTGTTTTTCCAGGCGCGGCTCTGAGATGACGGCGCACAGCCGGCCGGCGTGCGGTGGTGTCCTCGGGTCTGTCCGCTTCCTCGCAGCCAAAGCGTCGGTGTTCGTCCACATCTCTCTCTCTCACTCGCTCGTTCTCCTTGCTCGTTGTTTAAAAAAGTTAAAACAGGTTCCTCTGTGCGTTCACTCGCTGCGCCGTGTTTGTGCGGACGTACGCGATCCTCTCACATGGCGTACTTTTGCGTCCATTCTCTCGCTAGTCTGTTATACCTGGAGGAAGAGAAAGAAGAAGAGAAGCATTCAAGGACATGTGAGGATGATGATGACGAAGTGGAGTTACGGCTAAGTGTGTGTCTAATTCCTTTTATTGCATAGAATGGTTATGATTATGGTTATGAGTAGCGCATCCAGTGGAGCGTTATTCACAGAAGACCCTGTGAATGACCTGTTACTATGGTAACGATAACGTGGCATCTGGTGTCAGCCATCTGTACATATGGAGCAGTTTATAAACCCAGTGTGTCTTATGTAACATATTGAAACACAGTGGCTGTGGTGTGAAGGTGTAAACGTGTGGTCAACACGTCTGGCTCACTTTTCTCTGTCGGCTTTGTACGTGTGCGCGATCTCGGGCACTAGAGGGTCATCGGGGTTGGGGTCACATAACAGGGAACAGATGGAGAGCAGAACTGCAGAAACAGGACCAACGTTAACATCGTCACACACGAGTTTTCTTCACGTATTTCTGCATAGTGTCGTATCATTTTTATTTGAAATGGGGGAAAAATTCCAAACGGGGGTGCCATTACTCGTGAAATAAAGTCTCACCTTTCGATACGGTGAGTGCAGGTGACCACTGCGAGCGCAGGATGTCGAGGCAGATGCTGCCGTTACTGTTGATGTTGGGATGGTAGATTTTTGTGGTGAACGCGACCTAGGAGCAGAATAAAGACCGGATTAGATCGAAGGCTTCAGGTCAGGACCTCGTTTAATTCCAGTTTAACAAGAGTTAAAAAAAAAAAAAAAACACAGCAAATGAGATCCTACACAACTGACCGATGAGACACTACAGGACTGACCTTGGGAGGTTTAAAGGGGTAGTCTGTAGGGAAGTGGATGGTGAGGAAGAAGACACCACCTTGGTAAGGACTGTCATTCTGAGAGAAAACAGAACAAAATATAATCTCTGAATCTACCAGCAGATATCAATACTAGGAGGTGTGGCTTCTGTGTGTCAATAACAGTGAAGGAGGTGTGGCCTCTGTGTGTCAATAACAGTGAAGGGGGTGTGGCCTCTGTGTGTCAATAACAGTGAAGGAGGTGTGGCCTCTGTGTGTCAATCACAGTGAAAGAGGTGTGGCCTTTGTGTGTCAATCATAGTGGAAGAGGTGTGGCCTCTGTGTGTCAATAACAGTGAAGGAGGTGTGGACTATGTGTCATTCATATTAAAGAGGTCATGACCTCTGTGTGTCAATCACAGTGAAGGTGGTGTGGCCTCTGTGTGTCAATAACAGTGGAGGAGGTGTGGTCTCTGTGTATCAATCACAATGAAAGAGGTGTGGCCTTTGTGTGTCAATCATAGTGGAAGAGGTGTGGCCTCTGTGTGTCAATAACAGTGGAGGAGGTGTGGCCTCTGTGTGTCAATAACAGTGGAGGAGGTGTGGCCTCTGTGTCAACAACAGTGAAAGAGGTGTGGCCTTTGTGTGTCAATCAAAGTAGAAGAGGTGTGGCCTATGTGTCATTCATATTAAAGAGGTCATGACCTCTGTGTGTCAATCACAGTGAAGGTGGTGTGGCCTCTGTGTGTCAATAACAGTGGAGGAGGTGTGGTCTCTGTGTATCAATCACAATGAAAGAGGTGTGGCCTTTGTGTGTCAATCATAGTGGAAGAGGTGTGGCCTCTGTGTGTCAATAACAGTGGAGGAGGTGTGGCCTCTGTGTGTCAATAACAGTGGAGGAGGTGTGGCCTCTGTGTCAACAACAGTGAAAGAGGTGTGGCCTTTGTGTGTCAATCAAAGTAGAAGAGGTGTGGCCTATGTGTCATTCATATTAAAGAGGCCATGACCTCTGTGTGTCAATCACAGTGAAGGAGGTGTGGCCTCTGTGTGTCAATAACAGTGAAGGAGGTGTGGCCTCTGTGTGTCAATAACAGTGGAGGAGGTGTGGCCTCTGTGTGTCAATAACAGTGGAGGAGGTGTGGCCTCTGGGCAGATCAACATCAGAAATGGGAAATTAGCTTTGTTCTTTCGTTAGACCAATATCTCATAACAAAATGGAGGTTTAACATGTTTATAAAATGTGCATTTTGGCATAATTCAGAATCTAGGAATATAAAATGTAAACTGGGCTAAAAACTGAGAAACGCTATAAGGAGAAAAATCTGAACTCACCGGCCCCATTATGGTGGCCTGCCAGTGAAACACTGTAAACACCAGAAAACAAGCAGATTACAAATTCTACACACTTCATAACAACACGATTAATCAGACTGAAAGCTTCAGGTTTTAATGAAGTGATTTAAATAAAGACTGAAGTCACTGCTCACAGTCTTCCCCCACGGGTCCAGCTGAACACTGGGCAGGAGGATCCCTCTGTAGATCAGTCAGCTCCTGAGGAGGAAAACAAACTCTTCAGAACACAAACATCTCGTGGTGCTCAATCACAACATTCATGCCTTTCCAGAACCTTCAAGAACAGGGTCTCAGATGACTCTACACATTTCAGCCAAACACGCCTTCGTGCCAAAAAGCCGAGCAAAAATAGAAAGTGGAAGGTTGTGAGTGGATGAGTGTGTGCCGCTAAAAATAAACACCACCAACAAATCACCTTCAGAGTCATACATGCTAATTTAGCTTGCCCGCGCCTGCGGCAGTGGAGTAAATGAAATAACGATGCTATTAAACTTACACTTTCCTCAATAACGTGCTTGAAAAGTTTCACTAAAATAAACGAGATTTTCAGAGAAGCGGTTTTAGAAAGTTCTCAGAGGAACGTCCGGTTCTGGAACACAGTTAGAGCTCAATGATGTTTATACGTAAAATAATTCCACTAAGTTCTAAAAATACATCTAAAAACAAGCTCTAAAAACAAGGGGGGGTGTCTTTGTGGTTAATTCACAATCTCACACTGAATACCTTTAACTGCAATCAAACTTTTTTTTTATTTTTTATTAAATTAATAATAAATCATCATAAATCATGAGTCACAATGGCACCCCAAGGAGGTCCTGAACATGCAGGTGAAGTCATGTTTATATACATTTATAGGTTTGGCAATGAATGGATGCATAGACAGACAGACAGATGGACAGAGGCTGTAATTCAAGAGAGATGGACAGATAGATAAAGATACAGACAGACAAAGAGTTAGACGGATAGACATTGAGACAGAGATAGATAGATAGATAGATAGATAGATAGATAGATAGATAGATAGATAGATAGACAGACAGACAGACAGACAGACAGACAGATATAGACAGATACCCACATAAACAGATAGACAGACAGACAGACAGGCAAGCAGGCAGTGTCAGGCAGATAAATAGGTAGACAGACAGATAAATAGACAGACAGATATCTAGATAAATAAAAATAAGTAGACAGCCAGACAGATAGACAGACAGATGTACAGTGTCTGGGAGTAAACACAGTGTATACACTAACTACAGATGTACGTTGAGTGTCATTCCTAGTAAACAGATGCAGAAGGTGATGGTGTTACTCTGTGTGATGATGATGGTGTTACTCTGTGTGATGATGATGGTGTTACTCTGTGTGATGATGATGGTGTTACTCTGTGTGATGATGGTGTTACTCTGTGTGATGACGGTGTTACTCTGTGTGATGATGATGGTGTTACTCTGTGATGATGATGGTGTTACTCTGTGTGATGATGACGACGGTGTTACTCTGTGTGATGATGACGACGGTGTTACTCTGTGTGATGATGGTGTTACTCTGTGTGATGATGATGACGGTGTTACTCTGTGTGATGATGATGGTGTTACTCTGTGTGATGATGATGACGGTGTTACTCTGTGTGATGATGATGACGGTGTTACTCTGTGTGATGATGATGGTGTTACTCTGTGTGATGATGATGGTGTTACTCTGTGTGATGATGACGGTGTTACTCTGTGTGATGATGATGACGGTGTTACTCTGTGTGATGATGATGACGGTGTTACTCTGTGTGATGATGATGACGGTGTTACTCTGTGTGATGATGATGACGGTGTTACTCTGTGTGATGATGGTGTTACTCTGTGTGATGATGACGGTGTTACTCTGTGTGATGATGACGGTGTTACTCTGTGTGATGATGACGGTGTTACTCTGTGTGATGATGACGGTGTTACTCTGTGTGATGATGATGGTGTTACTATGTGTGATGATGATGGTGTTACTATGTGTGATGATGATGGTGTTACTATGTGTGATGATGATGGTGTTACTCTGTGTGATGACGGTGTTACTCTGTGTGATGATGATGGTGTTACTCTGTGTGATGATGATGGTGTTACTCTGTGTGATGATGGTGTTACTCTGTGTGATGACGGTGTTACTCTGTGTGATGATGATGGTGTTACTCTGTGTGATGATGACGACGGTGTTACTCTGTGTGATGATGACGACGGTGTTACTCTGTGTGATGATGACGACGGTGTTACTCTGTGTGATGATGATGGTGTTACTCTGTGTGATGATGATGGTGTTACTCTGTGTGATGACGGTGTTACTCTGTGTGATGATGATGATGATGATGGTGTTACTCTGTGTGATGATGATGACGGTGTTACTCTGTGTGATGATGATGGTGTTACTCTGTGTGATGATGACGGTGTTACTCTGTGTGATGATGATGGTGTTACTCTGTGTGATGATGATGACGGTGTTACTCTGTGTGATGATGATGGTGTTACTCTGTGTGATGATGATGGTGTTACTCTGTGTGATGACGGTGTTACTCTGTGTGATGATGACGGTGTTACTCTGTGTGATGATGATGGTGTTACTCTGTGTGATGATGACGGTGTTACTCTGTGTGATGATGATGGTGTTACTCTGTGTGATGATGATGACGGTGTTACTCTGTGTGATGATGATGGTGTTACTCTGTGTGATGATGACGGTGTTACTCTGTGTGATGATGATGGTGTTACTCTGTGTGATGATGATGGTGTTACTCTGTGTGATGACGGTGTTACTCTGTGTGATGATGATGGTGTTACTCTGTGTGATGACGGTGTTACTCTGTGTGATGATGATGATGATGATGGTGTTACTCTGTGTGATGATGATGACGGTGTTACTCTGTGTGATGATGATGGTGTTACTCTGTGTGATGATGGTGTTACTCTGTGTGATGATGATGACGGTGTTACTCTGTGTGATGATGATGACGGTGTTACTCTGTGTGATGATGATGGTGTTACTCTGTGTGATGATGATGACGGTGTTACTCTGTGTGATGATGATGGTGTTACTCTGTGTGATGATGATGGTGTTACTCTGTGATGATGATGGTGTTACTCTGTGTGATGATGACGACGGTGTTACTCTGTGTGATGATGACGACGGTGTTACTCTGTGTGATGATGACGACGGTGTTACTCTGTGTGATGATGACGACGGTGTTACTCTGTGTGATGATGACGACGGTGTTACTCTGTGTGATGATGACGACGGTGTTACTCTGTGTGATGATGACGACGGTGTTACTCTGTGTGATGATGGTGTTACTCTGTGTGATGATGGTGTTACTCTGTGTGATGATGATGACGGTGTTACTCTGTGTGATGATGATGACGGTGTTACTCTGTGTGATGATGATGGTGTTACTCTGTGTGATGATGATGACGGTGTTACTCTGTGTGATGATGATGACGGTGTTACTCTGTGTGATGATGATGACGGTGTTACTCTGTGTGATGATGGTGTTACTCTGTGTGATGATGACGGTGTTACTCTGTGTGATGATGACGGTGTTACTCTGTGTGATGATGATGGTGTTACTCTGTGTGATGATGATGGTGTTACTATGTGTGATGATGATGGTGTTACTCTGTGTGATGACGGTGTTACTCTGTGTGATGATGGTGTTACTCTGTGTGATGATGATGGTGTTACTCTGTGTGATGATGACGGTGTTACTCTGTGTGATGATGATGGTGTTACTCTGTGTGATGATGATGGTGTTACTCTGTGTGATGATGATGGTGTTACTCTGTGTGATGATGATGGTGTTACTCTGTGTGATGATGACGGTGTTACTCTGTGTGATGATGATGACGGTGTTACTCTGTGTGATGATGATGGTGTTACTCTGTGTGATGATGGTGTTACTCTGTGTGATGATGATGTTACTCTGTGTGATGATGATGGTGTTACTCTGTGTGATGATGATGTTACTCTGTGTGATGATGATGACGGTGTTACTCTGTGTGATGATGATGACGGTGTTACTCTGTGTGATGATGACGGTGTTACTCTGTGTGATGATGATGACGGTGTTACTCTGTGTGATGATGATGATGGTGTTACTCTGTGTGATGATGGTGTTACTCTGTGTGATGATGTTACTCTGTGTGATGATGATGTTACTCTGTGTGATGATGATGTTACTCTGTGTGATGATGATGGTGTTACTCTGTGTGATGATGATGACGGTGTTACTCTGTGTGATGATGATGGTGTTACTCTGTGTGATGATGGTGTTACTCTGTGTGATGATGATGTTACTCTGTGTGATGATGATGGTGTTACTCTGTGATGATGATGGTGTTACTCTGTGTGATGATGATGACGGTGTTACTCTGTGTGATGATGATGGTGTTACTCTGTGTGATGATGATGGTGTTACTCTGTGTGATGATGATGGTGTTACTCTGTGTGATGATGAAGGTGTTACTCTGTGTGATGATGGTGTTACTCTGTGTGATGATGATGATGGTGTTACTCTGTGTGATGATGATGGTGTTACTCTGTGTGATGATGATGATGATGATGGTGTTACTCTGTGTGATGATGATGGTGTTACTCTGTGTGATGATGATGATGATGATGGTGTTACTCTGTGTGATGATGATGATGATGATGGTGTTACTCTGTGTGATGATGATGATGATGACGGTGTTACTCTGTGTGATGATGACGGTGTTACTCTGTGTGATGATGACGGTGTTACTCTGTGTGATGATGACGGTGTTACTCTGTGTGATGATGACGGTGTTACTCTGTGTGATGATGACGGTGTTACTCTGTGTGATGATGATGGTGTTACTCTGTGATGATGATGGTGTTACTCTGTGTGATGATGGTGTTACTCTGTGTGATGATGATGGTGTTACTCTGTGTGATGATGGTGTTACTCTGTGTGATGATGATGATGGTGTTACTCTGTGTGATGATGATGATGGTGTTACTCTGTGTGATGATGGTGTTACTCTGTGTGATGATGGTGTTACTCTGTGTGATGATGACGGTGTTACTCTGTGTGATGATGATGACGGTGTTACTCTGTGTGATGATGAAGGTGTTACTCTGTGTGATGATGAAGGTGTTACTCTGTGTGATGATGATGGTGTTACTCTGTGTGATGATGATGGTGTTACTCTGTGTGATGATGATGGTGTTACTCTGTGTGATGATGATGTTACTCTGTGTGATGATGACGGTGTTACTCTGTGTGATGATGATGACGGTGTTACTCTGTGTGATGATGAAGGTGTTACTCTGTGTGATGATGAAGGTGTTACTCTGTGTGATGATGATGGTGTTACTCTGTGTGATGATGATGGTGTTACTCTGTGTGATGATGACGGTGTTACTCTGTGTGATGATGACGGTGTTACTCTGTGTGATGATGACGGTGTTACTCTGTGTGATGATGATGGTGTTACTCTGTGTGATGATGATGGTGTTACTCTGTGTGATGATGATGGTGTTACTCTGTGTGATGATGACGGTGTTACTCTGTGTGATGATGATGATGACGGTGTTACTCTGTGTGATGATGATGGTGTTACTCTGTGTGATGATGACGGTGTTACTCTGTGTGATGATGACGGTGTTACTCTGTGTGATGATGATGGTGTTACTCTGTGTGATGATGATGGTGTTACTCTGTGTGATGATGACGGTGTTACTCTGTGTGATGATGATGGTGTTACTCTGTGTGATGATGATGACGGTGTTACTCTGTGTGATGATGAAGGTGTTACTCTGTGTGATGATGATGGTGTTACTCTGTGTGATGATGATGGTGTTACTCTGTGTGATGATGATGGTGTTACTCTGTGTGATGATGATGGTGTTACTCTGTGTGATGATGATGGTGTTACTCTGTGTGATGATGGTGTTACTCTAGTTTCCTCTGTGGAGCTGACGGCCTGAGTCACTGCTCCAGAAATGCTTCTCTAAAGTTAGC
This sequence comes from Hemibagrus wyckioides, assembly GCF_019097595.1. Taxonomy (NCBI): domain Eukaryota; kingdom Metazoa; phylum Chordata; class Actinopteri; order Siluriformes; family Bagridae; genus Hemibagrus; species Hemibagrus wyckioides. The sequence continues at coordinate 3,057,424 of NC_080714.1, forward strand.
AGTGAGGAATCACCAGCTGTCTGTTACAGTAAACTCCTCGATACCTCTACACTCCAGCTTCTCCAGTCAGCCCCTGCTTTAACAATCCAACACGAACCATATAAATATCAACACTGATCAGAAGGAAAGATCCGACTCCTGCTACACTGTCAGAAGGACAGGAAAAGCTGAACTGTTTACGATCGTACTTTACACACGACGTCTCACGTGTGTCTCTGTTTTATTTCCGGTTTTGTTTGGGCATAGATTGTTAGTAGTAGTGAGCAGTCACATATATATATATATATATATATATATATATGTGATATATATTGATAACCTTTCTTAGATATTATATTTTATTTATATATATATATATATATATATATATATATATATATATATATATATATATATATATATATATATATATATATAAATAAAATATAATATCTAAGAAAGGTTATCAAAAATATTATTTTAAAAAATGTAAAGAACTAGCAAAAATATGTAATATATACCAGATATAAACATTTTCTTTTTTCCTCCTTTTTAAAACCTTAAATTACTAAAAAAAAAAAATTAATTTTAAAAAATTGTCAAAAATGAAAAAAAAAATGACACTTTTTTTTTTTTTTACAAAATATATATAAAATTATTTATTTTTTTTAAAAATAGAAAATATAATATTGTTATAATATTTTTGGCACATTTGTATTATATAAACGACAACATTTTTTGGCAAATATAATTTCTTATTTATTTATTTATTAATTAATTAATTAACATGCCTTCAGTTCTGTCAGTAGCTGTCTCTGGTATTGCTATTTTTATTGATTACATTATAAATGTAATATTTAAAATGTATTGAATGTAAATATAATAATGTACATTATATAGCACACGATAAACATAGCTCTTGTGATTTATTCCAATGTTTTTATATATCAATATGTTAAGACTAATTATTCTGCTTAACATTCTGTTAGTATGTAATTTCTCACAATAGTGATATTACAGAACGTAACTGAGACACTGGACATCTTTGCCACTGAAGGAGACTGGACACTACTGTAGGTCAGTGCCGTGGAGCTGAACTCTGAGCTCATATTCACTTGTTTATTGATTTTTATTCAATCAGAAACGTGTTAAATAAGATGTGAATTGTGTGACTGAGGTGTTAGGTGGAAGTGGACGGTGTGGTGAATCTGTTAAAAATACCCTCGGCTGTCCCACTGGCCCCCTATTTGTACAGCCTTATATGGCCTCGTCGACAATGAGCGCAGGAGCTCAGTGCGCATGCGCAAACCCACCATTCGCTCCCATTCACTAGCAGCGACTAGAGCAGAGAATATATATATATTTTTTTAATGATCATTATTATATTTCCCAGTCGTTCTTTTTAAGCGGATTAATTGATAAATCATCAGTTAAAGTATAGAGAAGCAGTCAGCATCGTCTGGCTATACCTCGTCATTTGGTGAACCTATGGACAATAACAGACGAAGTATAACGATCTAAACGATCTGATGTACATAAAGATGACTTACAAAATACATTTTAATATATATATATATATGTGTGTATAATTATACTGAGAAAATATATATTTATATATATATATGTATATATATATGTATATATATCACCTTTGTGTCCCGCATTCATTCATGGAACAAAAAAAAATTGTATATTTGTCGTTATAATATATTAAAGGGAGAAAAAACAGTCAACTGTTGTGTTAATTCCGTATAATATTTTAAATATAAGGGAAGAATCCATAATAATAACACCACAATGCCGGCCATGAAGCATCAGCTACTCACCTTCTGGATCCTTTTCAACGCCATTTGCCTGTTTTTTATTGTTAGCTAGCCGGATAACACTCGGTTTCCCCGCTGCAATTCAACTTATCAAAGCCTTATCGTGCTTCTCCTGGCTGTAAAAACACCTCTAGGAGAGCACAAGTCGTACCATTTACACGGTTTGACAGTAACGACGAGAATACGATTTCAGTAATTTCTTAACCCCTCTTCTCAAACCTTCACTGACAGCTTTTGCCTAGAGAGCGAATGGAGAGCAACTCTCGCGAGACTACGCGACCTCTGAGGCCCTCCGTGATTTCCCTGGGCGAGATTTGGGAGTGACGGGAAATGTAGTTCTCACGAGTCCACACAAACTACAACGATAAGTCTCAGCGTTGTTGACCGATAAACAACGAAATGTTTAAGTTTCTGAGAATGGATCACTTGATTTGTGGATGTTAGTGCATTAACAAAGAGTCTACGTTTTTGCCTTTGGTTTAAAGCATATTTTATCATCAAAAATATCCTCACATAAAGTGATCCATCTGATCCACAAGATGGCGCCGCCGGGTTTCTTTTCAGCGGATAAAAGATGGCCGCCGTCCCAAAACCGCAAACACACTGCTTATCATTGTTACCACAGGGAGCGGAGCATTTGCACAATTCTAAACATACTGTTTAGCTCCTGGACACAGAAAGTGAACACAAGATCCAGCTCCCTGCTGGACATTTAGCGCACTACATTGAGGAGCCAAGCAGTAGTGCACTTATATAAGAAAGCGAATAAATAAAAGAGGGAGACGTTTCAGCAGGGGTGGGCTGTCAGGGCCAGCAAGGCCTTCTCCGCTGGCCTAAACAGCAGTGATCTGAATCTGGATATATATATATATATATATATATATATATATATATATATATATATATATATATATATATATATATATTCTCTACATTTCATAGCTTTTCTCTCGGTTGTGCTGCTTCCAGTATTGAATATTTATGATAAGATTATTTATCCGATCATATTTCAGCCAGTGGCTGACATCATGTGTTGCCAGGGTGAAAGAAATCTGCCTTAAGGCCTTCAGAATCAATAGTGCAGGCGTCCGTAGCTTAAAATAAGTGGCAATGAAATTGTTACCTTAACCAATCAGATTTCGAGTTGGCGTCACTGGGGCCATCTAGCAGGCATACGATTGCGTCAGCAATTTCCTGTCCTTTGATTGGATAATTGGAGTAGTCAGAGGCAGCGACCTGCACATATACATTGTTTCTATATTCACTGTGTCTCATTTCGGATGCTGCGTCCTCCGGAGACTGCAGTTTGCTGCATACGGCATCAAGAATGTCTTTTTTGAGAAAAGTAACCGTAATAAAATTGACTATTCCTTGTTAGGTGTGAAATACTGTAGCCTAATTTCTTTTTCACTTTGCTATTTAACGGTTGATTAGTATCTATTGCCTTGGCGTGATAATGATGGTATAGAGGTGGATTAATTAAGGAAGGACACCAGTGAAGGCCTAGGTGTGAAATGCACGGCCCGTCACTGCACTGTGTTTCAGATTTGGGCGGATGAGAGGCGGAGCTCGGTCTGCTGATCCTTTTTGTGAAGCATGAAAGAAAGAAACTAAAGTGTGTGTCTCGTTTTTAAATAAGAAAACAACACACAAAAAAAACTGAAAAATTTATAAATAATAATTGAAGGAAAGTCATTCTTAAAACCGATGGCTTGATGGAGAATAGGACAGAAAGAAAGCAATCGCTCGGTGTTGTGTTACAAATCAGTAATTACACACTGTTTACGTTGAAGCACGTTGTGCTGGCTTTTTTGTATAGTGCATACATACAGCTAATTAGCAAACGATTTAGCAAACCGAGAAAGCTAACCAGACTAGCTGCATACACGATCTCTGCTACATCCTTCCGCGACTTTATTTGTCGTCATAATGTCTTTAATGAGAGGGTTTATATTTGTTAAAGGATAAGATGAAGTTTGTTTGCAGGTAGGAGGTAGGGCTGTGAGAGCGGAAGTGAAGAAACATTGCGTCACGTGCGCTATAGGATCGTTCCCAGGAATCATTTTATCACTTTGTCATGGCTTGAGGAAAATACCAGTTCATACGTAGCTTATTGCTGGTTTAGAAGATGTCTTGAGCACATATACACACTTTCAGTCAGAGTTAAGCAACTTAAACTCTTTTACCCAGAGGCCTAAAAATGTTGTTTCCTCCTGTTTTTGTCGTGTCCATGTTGATGATTGAGTGTCTTTGTCATGTCTCACTCCACAGTGGTGGTTAATATGAAGCTCATGTGAAAGTAGACACTAGTTTTTAGCCTACTAGGGGCAATATATTGATAGAAAAGTTCCAAATATACAAGAAATGGTTATTTTTTCCACAGAAATGTTTTTATCTTCAAAGTAAATGTTGATATAAAACCCATTACTGCTCTTTGAGATGCTCCGAGGGCTTGTTCATCTAAAAAGCAGCTCAGATTTCATCATTTCAGTAAAATTCTATGTAAGGTTCTCCATCAGAGGGAAAAATACAC
>NC_080714.1:3071758-3121758 GCF_019097595.1 Hemibagrus wyckioides
TATTACAGCATTTTCTTTAAACAGCAAAGACAAGAAATGTGTTTGATTCCTGGTTATAGTTTTACCGTAAGTGCTGGAGTAGCAGGTCTACCGTAAATACTCTAATACTCCAGTGTCTTGCGATTAGGCTCGTTCTTTTAGCTCGTCATCTCCACCTTTATCTCCACCTCCTCCTTCACCTCTATCTCCTGATTCACCTACACCATCATCTCTACTTTCATCTTCACTTCACCTCCACCTCCTGAGCTGCAGTTTTGGAGAGGCTCTGATCCAGTCGTCTAGTCGCCATAACAATTTGGTCCTTTTGGTCAAACTCTCTCAAATCCTTACGCTTGTCCATTTTTCCTGCTTCTAACATCAACGTTGAGGACAAATGTTCACTTGCTGCCTAATATATCCCACCCACTAACAGGTACCATGATGAGGAGATACTCAGTCTTATTCACTTCACCTGGCACTGGTCATAATGTTATACCTGATCGGCGTAAATTAAAATTTGAATAATTTTTATTCAGGAATTTTTAAAGCTGCTTTGTGACAGTGTCTATTGTTAAAAGTGCAATACAAATAAAATGAAATTGAATTGTGTAAAGTGATCCGCTGATCTGATGCGAGATTAATCACTTGCATGATGTATGATGGTCAGGTGACCTCCATATAAAACGTATAAATGCTGCAGTTTTCTGTATGAAGTGTTTCAGTGTTTTCATTCACACTGTACTGTTTTTATTTATATAAATTTAGAGTGACTGATACCCTTTTTGTGGTTTATTTTCATCACATCCCAAGGTACAATAAATGTAAGAAAAAGAACCGCTGAGGATTTAATATAAACATCTGAAAGGAAACTTTTAATAAAGAACATGACTTTTAGTGTAATTACTGGAGTAGCAGGTTTACCGTAAACACTCTAATCTGGTAAAAAAATAAAATAAAATAAATAAATAAATAAGCATAATATTGAGGATATGAAATAAACACCTAGACCAATGCATTTATTTATTTATTTATTTATTTATTTATTTATTTATTACTACAAGCATATTTGCATAGCACCATATTTCTGGTTTTCTCATCACGCTAGATGATCTAGCATAAAGCCCTACTTTACTGAACTCTGGTAAAAATACTCCTAATGACGCTTCTGGAGTAATAACATCCTTTTTTTCCCCTTGTTTACGAGAAATCCGACAAATTTACGAGCGTCGTGAAGCGCCGGATCTTCATCCGTTTCAACACGTGCCGGTTTCTAAAATGTTTTTAAATCACTTAAACAGCGATCGGCCGACTATCTCTGACCTTATTGCGTTAGCCTAGCATGCAGGTAACATAGCCCGGCTACATCACACGTGGGTAAGGGAGGGGTCAGATATGGTGTTGCAGTTTTTCCTCTCTCCGTGGGATCCGCGTTGCCCTGAAGCATGCTGGGATTTGCGGTTCTCCTCCACAGATGAGTCAACATCATAAAGCTCTGGCGTAAACAGCGCTGTTGAGCTTTAACAGGCTCCAGGACCGAATCTCCCCTGGCGCTTAATCGTCTTAATTAGGTCTCGCTGAAGAGCAGGGACTGATTTAGTGGTAGGGGGTCGCGCTCTAACAACTCCTCGCTTCCTTCGTTCCCTCCTGACTTTTTTTTTACAAGGGCCAAGGAACGGCGTAGCTGAAACGTCGTGGTTTTGTCCCGTCAGAAATGGTGTCGTTGTGGCTGTAACGATTTTTTTGTTTGTGTGTGTGTGTTGTTTAGCTGATTGTGGATCATAATGTTCCAGAGTGTCTTCAGTCCAACGTCACTTCGGATAGGAAATGCGATTAAAAAGCCGGTTAATGCGGTTCAAGCTGCTGTAATTATTGTTTTTATTTCTCTTTGGTTAAAAAAAAAAGGAAAAGTCGCTGCAAGTGAAGACTGTGGTGTGATTTAATGTGGAATAACATGTGAGGAAAAACATCTACTTCACACTGTATTGTGTTTATTTATTTATTTTCCATTTATGCTACTGACACCTTGTGCTTTTTTAACCATTTATAATTAAACTTCCTGTTTCCACTTACATTACAGCAGCTGTAAAGAGTCTTTCTCTCTCCGTCCTCGCTTTATCATCACCCCTGAACTTCCATCCATCCATCCATTGTCTATACCCTCTTTATTCCTAATTAGGGTAACAGTGATCTGCTGGAGCCTAACCCAGCACACGTTGGGCGAAAGGCAGGGGTACACCCTGGACAGGTCACCAGTCCATCACAGGGCCACACATATAGACAGACAACCACACACACACACACTCACTCCTATGGGCAATTTAGAATGACCAATAAACCTCCAACACACTCCACACAGAAAGGCCCCTACCTGTTGGAACCCAGGATAAACGTGTTTCTTCTTACAGAAAATGTCACTAAATGACCGATGACATGTTTTTTCTTTGTTATTTTTATTATCAAGCTTCATTAACATGGAGCGTCCACCGTACATGTCCCTGTGAGAGAGCTGTTACTATAGAAACCATAACGTATTAAACAAGTACATTAATGTTAAGCTCTATTCAGATTAACAGCTGGAACATGAAATATGCTAAATCTGCCTGAGTCACGTGACTCCGATGCAGTGTTCCTTACACAGGTTTTAGCCCCGCCCACTTATCATCAACAGAAAGAAAAATTCTATTGAAAAACTCTACCACAATATCGTTTGTAAGAAATGTTTGTATTACTGATGTTGTTTAATGAAGGTTTACAGATAAGATTAAGGTTTTAAAGCTTAAGACTTCATTTAGATGATGTTTTAGATCTGGAGATACTAAAATCTCATCTTTCCTAGCTGTAGCAGCTAACTACAAACAAGTCAGTTATAAATTAAATATCTTGGGGTAACAGATAATTTGAGAAATCACTGAAAAAAGACTCACATTTGTTAACCTGCAGTAAATTTTCTTCACTAGCTAGCCAATAGGGACGGCCAGAACAAGTTCTCATTTGCATACTCATGCATATTCAGAAGATGGGGTAATTTTTAATAAGTGGAAAGGTGTTGAAGTTTCCTGGTCAAAACAACAAAACATATTAACGTTTATTGTTCCACGCAGCCTCGTTTAAACACTTGAAACAACACGTTAAGGAGAGTTTTGAAATGTTTTTTAGGATTTTATTATTATTCAACTCCACAGCTTCCACAGGAAAATGGCAGCAAATCCGTGGCTGGCATTCCAAAGCCCGAGCAGCTCGAGACTTAGCCTTTCACGTAAAGTCACAATCAATATGTTTAACAATTGAAATATATAGACGAGAAAGTAAAGTATTTATATCCGCCTGTAAAACACCGGCCGCAGCGAGCTGAGCCATTAACAAGCTAGCGTTTCGCTGATGAAGCGATATCCCGAGCTGTAAAGTGAGGAATTTGTGAGTTTGAGGTAATTGAAAAGTAAATGGGATTGTGTGTTTTTGTGTGTTTGTTCAGGAGGCGCCAGGGGCAGAGAGAGAGAGAGAGAGAGAGAGAGAGAGAGATGGGGGGCTAAAAAGAAGAGAGTGAGAGAAAGAGAGAGAGAAATTGGGGGCTAAAAAGGAGGGGGGGTAAGGGGGTGGGGGGCAAAAAAAGAGATACAGAGTGAGATAGGAGGATGAGGAAGATTTAAAAAAGAGAGACACTGAGATTTGGTGTGACAAATATGAAAATGACATACAGACAGTAATCAGAGAGAGAAAGAGAGAAAAAGACAGAAAGATAGAATGAAAGGGTGACAATGAGAGAGGGACAATGAGGGACAATGATATATATATATATATATATATATATGGCAATGGCCCTCTCTCATTGTTACCCTTTCATTCTATATTTCTGTCTTTTATATATTTTTATATATATATATATATATATATATGGAGAGAGAAAGAGAGAGATGGCAGCATTCTGTGAGAAGTCCAGACTAAACAGGACATTTGGGGAAACTTTTAACACCTTTCAGACTCATAAAGAGGCCCATTGTCCTGTACAGCATTACATCATTAAACAATTATACTCTCTCTCTCTCTCTCTCTCTCTCTCTCTCCCCTTCCTTTACAACTGGCAGTGAAAACAAGGTTAAAACACACACACACACACAAACGGCTAAACATTTCATTAGAGATAGTCATGGAAAACTTCTTCTGCAACAAGCCGTACAGCAGCACTCTCTACTCTAAAGACTCCATAATAAAATACACAATGCGTAATCATCTGAGAGGGACAGCAGAGCAAACAGACCCGGTCACTTCATCACTGACTGGCCCTGGGTCACGTGTTAGCTAACTGCTAGAGTGGATTTTATTGTCATGTTAGCTCATCCAGAGTCCATCATGTCCTCATTGTGAGTGACGTAGGGGCTCGGTGGAGTGGGGAAAGGAAAACACTACAGGCTCTGAGGAAGTGTGTGTGTGTGTGTGTTCAGTATTTGGCAGGATGGTGGCCAGGCTGTTTAGCTTTGGAACTGCAGTACAGTGACTAGGAGCAGGCGATACAGCAAACATGGTTCTTCTAGATATTTCTACTATAAACCATACATATTACACATGTACAGGTTTGCTAATATACTGCAACCAAAACAGTCTTGTGTTAATATTATCATAAACACACAAAATATTTGATAATATGTTGATTAAAAGTGTATGGCTAGTTTCAATAATGCTAGTTTCTGAGATAGACTGTTTTCTATATGCTAGTTTTTGAGGAACTGTTTTCTATAAAGCTAGTTTTTGAGGTAGACTGTTTTCTATAAGCTAGTTTTTGAGGTAGACTCTTTTCTATATGCTAGTTTTTGAGGTAGACTGTTTTCTATAAATCTAGTTTCCGAGGTAGACTGTTTTCTATATGCTAGTTTTTGAGGTAGACTGTTTTCTATAAGCTAGTTTTTGAGGTAGACTCTTTTCTATATGCTAGTTTTTGAGGTAGACTGTTTTCTATAAGCTAGTTTTTGAGGTAGACTCTTTTCTATATGCTAGTTTTTGAGGTAGACTGTTTTCTATATGCTAGTTTTTGAGGAACTGTTTTCTATAAATCTAGTTTCCGAGGTAGACTGTTTTCTATATGCTAGTTTTTGAGGTAGACTGTTTTCTATAAGCTAGTTTTTGAGGTAGACTCTTTTCTATATGCTAGTTTTTGAGGTAGACTGTTTTCTATAAGCTAGTTTTTGAGGTAGACTCTTTTCTATATGCTAGTTTTTGAGGTAGACTGTTTTCTACAAATCTAGTTTCCGAGGTAGACTGTTTTCTATATGCTAGTTTTTGAGGTAGACTGTTTTCTATATGCTAGTTTTTGAGGAACTGTTTTCTATAAATCTAGTTTCCGAGGTAGACTGTTTTCTATATGCTAGTTTTTGAGGAACTGTTTTCTATAAATCTAGTTTCCGAGGTAGACTGTTTTCTATATGCTAGTTTTTGAGGAACTGTTTTCTATAAATCTAGTTTCCGAGGTAGACTGTTTTCTATATGCTAGTTTTTGAGGAACTGTTTTCTATAAATCTAGTTTCCGAGGTAGACTGTTTTCTATATGCTAGTTTTTGAGGAACTGTTTTCTATATGCTAGTTTCCGAGGTAGACTGTTTTCTATATGCTAGTTTTTGAGGAACTGTTTTCTATAAATCTAGTTTCCGAGGTAGACTGTTTTCTATATGCTAGTTTTTGAGGAACTGTTTTCTATAAAGCTAGTTTTTGAGGAACTGTTTTCTATAAATCTAGTTTCCGAGGTAGACTGTTTTCTATATGCTAGTTTTTGAGGAACTGTTTTCTATAAAGCTAGTTTTTGAGGTAGACTCTTTTCTATATGCTAGTTTTTGAGGTAGACTGTTTTCTATAAATCTAGTTTCCGAGGTAGACTGTTTTCTATATGCTAGTTTTTGAGGTAGACTGTTTTCTATATGCTAGTTTTTGAGGAACTGTTTTCTATAAATCTAGTTTCCGAGGTAGACTGTTTTCTATATGCTAGTTTTTGAGGAACTGTTTTCTATAAAGCTAGTTTTTGAGGAACTGTTTTCTATAAATCTAGTTTCGAGGTAGACTGTTTTCTATATGCTTGTTTTTGAGGTAGACTGTTTTCTATAAATCTAGTTTTGAGGTAGACTCTTTTCTATATGCTAGTTTTTGAGGTAGACTGTTTTCTATATGCTAGTTTTTGAGGAACTGTTTTCTATAAATCTAGTTTCCGAGGTAGACTGTTTTCTATATGCTAGTTTTTGAGGAACTGTTTTCTATAAAGCTAGTTTTTGAGGAACTGTTTTCTATAAATCTAGTTTCCGAGGTAGACTGTTTTCTATATGCTAGTTTTTGAGGTAGACTGTTTTCTATAAGCTAGTTTTTGAGGTAGACTCTTTTCTATATGCTAGTTTTTGAGGTAGACTGTTTTCTATAAGCTAGTTTTTGAGGTAGACTCTTTTCTATATGCTAGTTTTTGAGGTAGACTGTTTTCTATAAATCTAGTTTCCGAGGTAGACTGTTTTCTATATGCTAGTTTTTGAGGTAGACTGTTTTCTATATGCTAGTTTTTGAGGTAGACTGTTTTCTATAAGCTAGTTTTTGAGGTAGACTCTTTTCTATATATCTAGTTTCACAGGTAGACTTCTACAATGCTAGTTTTTAAGGTAGACTATTTTATATAATGCTAGTTTCGGATTTAGGCTGTTTTTAATAACACTAGTATCTGAGCTAGACTGTTTTCTATAACACTAATTATAGGTTAAACTCATTTTTATAACGCTAGCCAGTGATTCAGCCAGCTTAATATCGTTCTGTTTTGTGTTTTAGCCTGTTTACTCTAATGCTAGTTTGTAGACTAGCCTGTTTATTGGAACGATCCGCCCCATTACAGATAAGCTGAGGGGGATTTACTGAGTTCTTATCTGTTCCTCAGGTAAGTTTACACATAATCACACCTACGACAAGTGAAAATACCGATCAAGTTAAAATACTTTACAATCAATCAGCATGCTGGAGCAGGCTAAAAGGTTCAGGGATTATTAGCGTTCCACTTTGACCCCGTTGCTAATCGCAGCCTGAGTTTACTGACAGCTTTAGCGGCGTACATTAGCGCTGCTATTTGTGCTCTTTAGCTCAGTGTGAATGACAGTTAAAGCGAGTCGGACAGCTAGTGGGCTTCCTCAGGGAACAAAAGAGGGAAATCCTCTTTTACACACAAACAGCGACAGAGCCACACACGATGCCCGCTCAACACACACACACACACAAACCATGGTAGACTATTTTGGTAATTTTCCTACCAAGGACTAAAACTAAAATAGAAAGTGATTCAGATTAAAGTGAGTCACTAAGGCATGTTTGGTGTCTGAAGTTTGAAGAGTAACTACAGGGGTTAATGCTGCTAACAAGCAATGAGTTAGACTGTGTCCTATAACGCTAGTTTTGGAAGCTAGATTGTTTTCTATAAAGCTAGCTTGGGAATTGGAGTGTTTTCTATAAAGCTAGCCTGGGAAATGGAGTGTTTTCTATAACGCTAGCTCGGGAAGTTGACTGTTTTCTTTAACGCTAGTTTTATAAGCTAGACTGTTTTCTACAATGTTAGCTCGGGAATTTGACTGGTTTCTATAATGCTAGCTTGGGAATTTGAGTGTGCACCTTAACCACTGAGCTAGCACTTCCATTATTTAATCTTTATGCAAGGAGTCTCCAGTGTCAGTGCTTTGGAACAATCTGGAACGATTTGGAACAATTCTGTCCAATCTTCAGGACAGGGAAGGGGCTGGCTTGTGGTTTTTGGTAGCACAAAGTTCCAGAAAGAGAAAACTTGAGACGCTGATGAAGGAGCGACTGTTTAAAGCTGTTTTATTTGTGGTCATGATTGAGAACAGGAACCCGTCTCAGAGAACATTAATCTAAACATTTCAGTCAGTGCAAATTGTTGGAAGTGAGAAACACTTTGGGACATGCTGTTATAGGAAAATAATCATCTTCATGGAGGAAACGGTGACTGGGCTCGGGTCTCACCACACAGTCTGTGGTTATTTTCCTGTAATCGAGTCTCTCACTGCTGTAGATTTTATCGATCACGTTGTTTAAATCAAGTGAACGAAAGATCTGTAGTAAACATCAGATACCGAACCTGCTTTGTGTCATCGTTTGGAATGCGATTCTTCACCAGGACGTTCCTTTAAACGGTTTTGACTTTACAGCCACGCTTCACAATGTCCGCTCAGTGTTCTTGTGTCTAGGTGTGTCTCGGTTCAGTCTGGATGTAAAAATCCTTGTTGAAGTGTTTATTAGCAGGAGCAGCAGCGTGGCCCTGTGTTGGCCGTCAGCTCCAGTGATTACATCTAAATGTAACTTCGCCCAGCAGACGATGCGTATCTATGATTTACACTCGCACTCCAGAACAGTCCGCGTGTTTCTTCGCTACGCCGCCCCGTAGACAAGCGGCCCGTGTAGCTGTAAGTACAAGCAGATGAAATGGCACCCGGGTAATGAAATCTAAACAGGCCTATTACTCAGAGGAGGCCTTGGACGAGGCTGGAGCTCCCCGTGAAGACTGTACCGCTGTGAAAGGCTGCATTTATAGCCGTTTTGTATTCCTCAGGGCGGTGGTGGTGGTGGTGTGGTGGTGGTGGTTGGGGGGAGGTTACAGTGAAAAAAAAAACAGGCAAGGAAAACAAGATTTATTTGACTAAAAGCCACAGAGAAAAGAGAAAAAGAGAAGAGCGGCCATTTGTGCTTTATTAGATATGGACAACAAAAAGGGGTGAGCAGGCGTTTGAACCCTGACATAAAAACTTCAGTCTCAACGGAGAGGCCGTACCCTGGGGGGGGGGGGTGTGTGTGTGGGGGGGGGTTCAAAACTCAGCAGCACTCGGAGGAAAAGAGACGTCAAAGCGTTCGGTGGTGACAGAGCTCTCGTTACGAGGGAACGACCCGGGAGCTGAAATGTAATCGGAAATGAAACCGGATCCTATTGTGCTGCTAGACTTTACACACACACACATATATATACATATATAGCGTATATATAAGGTAACGTGAGAGAGGTCCGAACCGTCTCGCTGCTCAGGGTCGTGTTACGTCTTGTTTACGAAGCTGTGGGTGTCAGAATCCCGAATACTCACTGTGATAGCAATCCCCGAGTTTCTCAGAACCGGACAGGGTCCGAGGCTGAAAGGACGTGTGTTTATCAAGCACGTGTGCAGTTCTCGTGGATGTCTGTTCAGATCTGCTGATTTTATATTAGATGATTTTTTGATACAGAATACAGCTGTGTGCTGGTGTGTGTAGATGTCGCATGTTTGTTGGGAAGGATTTGCTCACTGCTGCTCTGACTGTGTGTGCTGCGCTGCTGCTTCTGCATGATTGGCTGATTGGATAATTGTGTGAATAAACAGGTGTGCAGGTGTTTCATGCCATACTGTACACATGCACACAAATTCATGTTGTTTGTGTGTGTTTTTTTTCCTCTTTATTTCTCATTCCCTTTCATATGTGAGCATGTCTGTTGTTTTATCCCCGTCTCTGTGTGTTCTCATGATTGGCCAACTCTCTTCTTTCATTTTCGTTAGTGATTTATGTGTAAATATGATGTGCAGTAAAGTAAAATGAAAAAAAAAAAAATATGTGTAGAAGGAGTGTTTGGGTAAGCGTGTGTGTGTGTGTGTGTGCATGTGTGTCTTTTCTTGGCCCTGTTTACATTTTATTTTGGTATTGTTTATGTTGTTATAAGCAATTAAGCATGCAGAAATATGTGTGTGTGTGTGTGTGCAAGCAAGTTCCTGCACATGCATGCACATAGGTTAGAGTGTGTGCACAGGGAGGCATGTGCAGGCACACGCACTTACACACTTACGCACTCACACACTTACTTACGCAATCTCTCTCGCTCTCTCACACACACACACATACACACACACATAAACACACACATATGTGGTAAGAGAAGGGTCCTCTCATCCTGTCACACAGTAAACAGTTGCTTTCCCATGAGCACCCTCGTGTTCCTGTTGTCGTCCAGCACCGAGCACACTGGGAAACATCCCGGCCCCTATTGTCCTGGAGGTCAAAGGTCACAGGATGCCCCTAAAGCACTCAATGAGCGAGGTGAGAGGTGGGATGCAAGTCACGATAAAGAGCTCTGTCCAACCCCCCAATGAAAGAAAGAAACACATTAAAATGTATTCTTTCTCTCTCGTCCATGTCGCCACCCCCTCTGCTCTCTCTCTTTCCCTCTCTCTCTCTCTCTCTCTCTCTCCATTCATTATCAGACGTTGCTCTTTCGAAAGGCTGGTAGAGGTGGGGGTCGCTGAGAGAGAGAGGGACACACACACACATAAAAAAAAGAGAAGTAGAAAAATGGAGGTGGTCCTCCTCTCACATACAATGGCTCGACTCAGCAATTCAGCATCAACTTCCTGCCTGGAGCTGGACAATCCTACACCACTCTTTTAGCCCCCCCCCCCCACTGCTCCTGCTGCTTGGACGTCTTTATTATAAGCTGCACAGCACTGAAAGAAATGGACGTCAGCTTTCCCACAGATGGACATGATTGGCCTGGGCAGTAGGTTAAGTGAGTGAGTGAGGCAGAGAGGAAACGGTTGAGGGATCAGTCCCCGGCTTGTTGCTTTGGATCAGTCGATCACACGCTCGTACGACAAGCTGCTACAGGTTGCCAAAATCAGGAGCAAAAAAAGGGGACGGGGTTATTTTTGATCGCTTTTCCCACGAATTGTTCCTGCGATCGTAGGTGGATATGGTATCACAGATAAGGCATCGTTATGGGGGTTTAATAGATCCATATCCAGATGTTATAGATATCATTAACTGTTAATGTATCACATGCTACACGGTTCTGAAATAAATAAGTAGCTGGACATGTAGTGGACTTGTTATCTCACAGTAAATCTTTGACTCAAACCAGTTCTTTAGTGAGGTAACATGCTTTAGGACGCTGTGTTACTGTCATCTATAAACATCAACTAAACTACACAGTGTTTCTGGACGCTGGAGCATTATAGTGGCAGCCATCTTGGACACCCAGAATTATTGTTTTTCCTCAGGACAGTTTGTTAGAGCTCCGCCTTAGACTGCTAAAGCTCCGCCCCTTAGACTGAACACTGCAACATTATAGAGGCAGCCATCTTAGACACTCAGAATCATTCTTTTTCCTCAGGACAGTTAGTTTGAGCTCCACCTTAGACTGTTAAAGCTCCGCCTCTTAGACTGAAGAGGCAGCCATCTCGGGCAAACAGAATCGCTTTGTGTAAATAGCACCGGATGATAAAGCCCCGCCCATTATGCTGTTATATAGGCGGCCATCTTGGACATTTTTTTCCTCAGCACAGTTGGATAAAGTTCTGCTCCTTATTCTGAACACTGGAATGTTATAAAGGTGACCATCATTGACTCAGAATCATTGGTTTTCCTCAGCACAGTTTGCTCCGCCCCTTACACTGAACACTGGAATGTTATAGAGGCAGCCATCTTGGAACTAATTTTTCTTCGGCAAAGTTTGTTAGAGCTCCGCCCCTCAGTCTAAACAATAGAATGATATAAAGGCAGCCATCTTGGAACAAATTTTACCTCAGCACAATTTGTTAGAGCTCCGCCTCTTAAACTAAACATTGAAACATTATAGAGCCGGCCACCTTAGAACAAATTTTACCTCAGCATTGTTTGTTAGAGCTCCGCTCCTCAGACTAAACACTGGTACGATATAAAGGTGGTCGTATTGGGACTAATTTTTCCTCAGCAAAGTTCGTTAGAGCTCCGCCCCTCGGACTAAATACTAAAACGATATAAATGCGGCCATTTCAGAACAAATTTTTCCTCAGCAAAGTTAGTTAGAGCTCCGCCCCTTACACTGAACACTAAAATGTTATAGAGGCAGCCATCTTGGAACTCATTTTACCTCAGCACAGTTCGATAACACCAGAACGTTGTGAAAAACAGAAACAGAGAAATAAAAGATTTTTTTCTTGATTTTTTGATAAAACTAGGGGGATTAAACGTCCTGTTCGTCATCTGACTTGTGGAATATTCCAAATATTTCACGGGGTGAACATGTTCGGGTCACGGGGTCGACTGGAAGAACCAAAATGTCATTTTAGCGTATAAGCTATGAGGGAAGACTTGTGGAAAAAGATGTTTCAGGCTTGAGAACTTAAACCGATTCACAGTTAAATGAAAAAATAATCAGCGTTTTGATTATTTAAGGGGAGCACTGGTGTATTTTTAGTTCATTTTGTTTAATGTATTCGTGTTTAAAGTGATTTTAAAAAGATTTTCTTTAGATACTTTATCCCTCAGTAAGTGGAATATCGGTGCAAAACTAATGGCACCTCAGACACCGAACATTTGCTGCGTATTTATTTTAAGTGTCATTGAAGTATTTGGCTTCCTGCTCAGCTTTTAACATCAGGTAATTATTTTGTTCAGCTTTCGCCCCTGTCTGCCTCAATAACATCGATTTCCGTGCCGTTACACGCCTTTCTGATGATAATAAGAGTAAATGACACAGTCCATCAGCACAGAGGGCAAAATCATTGTGTCCCTCTACCCCCCTCCAATGACCTGAAGTGGCAGAAGGGGGAAAACATATTGTGAAGCAAATAAGTAAGATTCTTTCCTCTTGGCTCTGACCGCGAGGAATCCCACATGCGGTCGAGCGACGGAGCTCTCGGCTTCTCGTTCTCAGGCGTTAAAAAGGAGCCCACGTCGTCCTCACTCACTGATCGCCCAAAACATTCAGAGGCTTGGAAACTCGAACACATGCAGGAATTGAACTCTGTAAACACGAGGCAGGAGCGAACTCCAGACACACTGACGTCAGCAAGGAAGCCGGGGGGGGGTTTGGTTATGGGATTCCCTCGTTTTAGACGCACAAATGAGGAACAAGTTGTAATCTTTAACAACAAGGCAGAAGGATGGGATTTCCATGAGAGGTCCATATATACATATATATATATATATATATATATATATATATATATATATATATATATATAAAATTTTAATTTATTCATCACTAAAAACATAGCTGAAAGCATTCACCCCTATATTTGGAAATGTTTGGTACGGTCCAAAAATCCACAATTCTTTTTTTCCCCCTTTTTCAATATACTTAAATAGAAATTTAGTAAATAATCATTTGAAATCTCTTTAAATCTTTATTCCATTAGCACTAATTGATGCTAGTTGCACGTTTTGTATTTTTTCTAATTCAAAGCTAAAACCAAACTCCATTTCTCGTTTCACAGCAAAACACAAAAAAAGCTTTGTATTTTCTATAAAATGTGAAAAATTTCCTAAATTTTTTTTTAAACAAATGCAAATAGCTGTTTTTGTGTCTTCGGTTAAAGGCTAACATGCACCTGGATCCTGGTATCAGCTTTGTTTATTCGTGAGCGCTTGCTAGAATAGCAGCAGCTAACTTAAGCCATACAGTTTGGCTATGTTAGTTAGCTAGATATTAGATAATAGCTGGTTTAAGTTGTTCCATAACCTTTTTCTCATATTTACATATTTAATTCTTAGTTTTAGTTCATTTCTTTAGTAACTGACTGGCTTGCTAGCATGTGCAAGTGAGGTTTGAGCGCGTTTATGAAATGAGGAGGATGTGACCTGAGTTAAAGGGAAAAAAGGCATTAAATAAGTGTGGTAAAATTTCCACTGAGGTGAAACATGAGAAAGTGAAGTGAAGGTGTGTGCAGAACGAGCGCCTCGCCTCACGCCTCGCCTCATGCCTCATGCCTCACGCCTCGCCTCACGCCTCGCCTCACGCCTTACTGTCCGACCAACACTGTTTCTGTCGCGTGTCCCTTAGCCTCGTCTCTGGGCACTTTCATGGCTCTTGTTTTGGGCAGGATGGCTGCTGGATCTTCCAGACGGGGGATTTTTTCTATGGAAGAGAGCTTGGGGTCGTTCCCACCTTGAGTCATGATGAGGTTCTTCCTGAAGCAGTGACAAGATCTGCGATAAGTCGATGTGCTGCAGGCTCTGGGGCCTGTGCTGAAGCTGAGATAACGCTGGTGAAACAAAGCTCGGCGTGATTATTATATGGAGATGAAATGCGATGGCTCTGCTCGGGCTTCCGCGTGCAGCCGCTCCGGTTTCACAAGGCTGACTGAAATGGAGGCATGTGGAGAACAATGAACAGAGCTTGAGTTTCAGCTGCACAATCTCACTGGCGGCTTAACCTTCACCCTATCTCGCCCCCGCGGTTTCAGATTGTAATCGTGCAAGGTGTGTGTGTGTGTGTGTTTGTATAAGGACAGCTGGAAATGGTTTGCAAGGCTACGCTGGGGTTCTGACTTTTCCTTCAGAACAGGGTCTGGTCTCTATATAAGTGTTAGTTGATTAATGTTGCGTAAGTCTCACCCTGAGCGAGTCGAGTCCTCCGGCCGAATTGAAAACTGCAACATCGATTCACTCGAGCAGCGAGATCGGAACACCGAGGCCGGATCACATGCCGCGTGCAGTTTGAACGCTCCCATCATTCTCTCGCGATGCCGTCATGTCCCGGTGCTTCCACATCGACGTGGCCAGCGAGGATCCGTCTCCCTCCGTCCCACCGTCTCTGTCTCAGATTTTTTTTTCCTGAGGTTTTTTACGAGCGTATAAATCAGAGCAGTGCCAAAGAACAGAAAAACACAGGATTAGAATTCCACTTTCGGCCTGTCTTCGGGAGTCCAGCTGCACTCGCCGTGTTTGTTTAACACAGCTGCGAGAGAATGAGAGAACGATGGACAGAGAGAGAGAGAGAGAGCGAGAGAGAGAGACCGGTGTTATGCAGAGAAGGCATGTTTTGCTTGGCGAGCTCCGAGTCCTTTCTCAGGGTGATCATTGTGCAGTGGAGCGCAACAGAACCCCTCTGCTTAAGATAATCCAGAGGCCCTCGAATACAACAACAAGACTCCAGAAAAGCCACCAAGAGTTATTACTGCACACGCTGCTTCCTGATTCAACACGCTTTACATAACTACGCAGAAAAACTACCCCAGACATGACCAACCACCTCCACCACCCCCCCACCAAACCAAAAAAAGGTTTCTGTTTCCTCACATGGTCAGTCGTGATGTTTGGTGTCCACAGCTCTTTTGCTCCACATTTGAATGCTGGGACTATGGTGTCATGTTCACATCAGATGTTATTTAAACACTGAAAATGAATGGAGCTACCCGGCTAACACCATTAGCGTACATTTGGCAGATGCCCTTAATCCAGAGTGACCTACATTTATCTCTTTTACACATCTGAGCAGTTGAGGGTTAAGGGTCTTGTCCAGGGGCCTAGCAGGGTCTGGTTGGTGGTCCTGGGATTCAAACACACAACCTTTCGAGCAGGAATCCAAAACCTGAGCTACCCTTCACTGATAAAACTTCATTTAATCTGTCTTCTTCTTCTTCTTCTTCTTCTTTGGACTTTTCCCTTCAGGGGTGGCCACAGCAAATCATCTCTCTCCACCTATCCCTATCTTCTGCATCCTCCCTAGTTTTATATCCTCATTTATTCCATCCATATACCTCCTCTTTGTCCTTCCTCTTTGCCTCCTGCCTGGCAGCTCCATGTCCAACATTCTCCTACCAATATACTCACTCTCCCTCCTCTGAACATGTCCAAACCATCTTAATCTGGCCTCCCTAACTTTGTCCCTCAAACATCCAACATGAGCTGTCTCTCTGATGTACTCATTTATTTCATCTGTAATTATGCAAAAAAAAAAAAAGTGACACCATAGGCTGTGTTCCAAATGACTAACTACACCCTACACACTTACACTAGGCACTATGCACTCTAGCATCTAGTGTACGAATGTTAGAAGGGTCGCATCTCCAAAAAGTAGGAAGTAGAAGTCGCTTCCCAGTCGATGACGCGTGACGTGACATGACGCTACCTAATGTTTTAGCAGAATACGCTGGAGAAAAATAAATTTCATGAAATGAAAGAAGACGACATTTGTACATTTTGTGGTAGCCCCGCCCCTCTTATGCTACGTAAGCAAAGCTGCGAGTGTCCAATATTTCACACCCGAATAAGTGCATCATCTGTGTACTTGAATGAAGTTCTTCTTCTTGTTCAGCATGAGCACACGATTCACGTACGTGGTGTGCTTTAATGGGATTCGGAGATGTGGCTCCTGAATCACATAGAATTCGTCTAGACTCCACCCCCTTTCCCCTGGGATAGTAAGTAGTGCTGTATCCTCTAGACTGTTCAATAAACCCGATAGCGTCCTTATAGTAAACTTGCATAAGTATCCGACCAATCAGGACAGAGAATCCGTCATCGCCCCAGGGCCGAGAACACAATAACACACTTCCAAATACCACAGACAAAGCTGAGGTGTGCGCGTGAGTGAGGAGTGAAAGGTCGTGTCAGGTTTCACCAGACAGGCGTCGTGTTTGGTGAAGCAGGCGTGAAAAACCAGGGAGATCTGGAACACTCGACGGCGGTGTGGCATTGTTCTGCGCTAGCAGGACGGAGTGAGAATGCAGGGCGACTGGATCGACATGTTCGTCTACTGCATCCATCAGTGACACCGGTCAATGTGCGTAGACGTGTGTGTGTGTTACCAGTAAAGCAGGATGACGTCCAGACAAGCAGTCACAAGCGAAGCCTGACTGATGTGTAGATGTTTTGCAGCCAAACAGGTATTAACCTAAATCTACCTCGCTTTTCCAGATGTTTACTAAAGACACGCACAAAAAAAACACAAAACCCGAGGTAATTAGCGCTTTTTTTGCGTACACAAATCCGGCTGCACTTTCTCAACATAAACACTTTGAGTCATGCGGGTGTTTTCTTTTCCCAGACAGTCTGCTAATAGATAAACATAACTGCCGCTCGGCTACCACTCCAGACCATGGAGACAAACCATTTAATAATAACAACAACCTAGAGAAAGCACACACACAACATACACACACACACACACACATATCAAATGACAACTCTTTCTAATAAAGTATCTCATATTGCTGTACAAACAATAACTATAGACTCCTTCACATGTCAGAAACGCAGCGGATCAAACCATTTTGCAAAAATAGGGGAGCTGCGAAAGAAGTTTTTATACTGAAATGCTAATAAAAACTTCCATTGTTTTTGTTTGTTTTGTTTTCCACATCTTATATGGTTTAATCCTGCATGTCAATCAATTACTAATCCCTGGATCTTGGTTAGCTTTCTTGGGTTTTCCCGTCCATGACAGCAGGACTGTCCGGGGGTTGGAGGTTCGCTTAAAGTAAAGAGAGATGTGCAAGTTAACAAAGAGAACAGATATGGAGAACAAAATACACAATTAAGAAGAGCAAAATATTAAGAATGCTAATTTAATTCATTTTATTAATTTTTTGCTAATGTATGCGTGTTAGCTGGGGTGGAGCTACGATGGGAAAAGGCGGCACCTTTCACCAATTAATTTTAATTACTGTTCATACAGATGAACTCACACACTCTTTACGATACGACTGTTGGAGAGATCACCATGCTTCTTTCATGCCGGATTTTTCGAAACATGGACATGAGAGAGAGAGAGAGAGAGAGAGAGAGAGAGAGAGAAATAGAGAGAGGAGAGTGGTATCATGGAGCGTTGGCTTTTTTTTAATTCAGCGTTAACATGAGCACTGGTTGCCCTGAATTGTGTTTGTAAACCCGAAGCCCGTGTGTCTCAGTGGTCACTGAACTGAACTGCTCTGAGTTTCTCTGCACTCTCGCATCACAAATACAGCTCTGCACTCTCGCATCGGTCTGCGTCACACTCTCGTTTTTCAACCACGAAATGTTTTATCAGGTTACTTATCCTGTAACAGAACGCTGTAGTTCCTTGTCTTGGTATTTCCACAGAAATGTGTCCAGAAAATATTTGGCTTTTCCTTGTTCATGTTAGAATGTTTTAGAATCAAGAGAGAGAGAGAGAGAGAGAGAGAGAGACAGAGAGAGAGAGAGAAAGAGAGAGAGATAGAATGAGAGAGAGAGAGAGAAAGAGAGAGAATGAGAGAGAGAAATAGAATGAGAGAGAGATAGAGAGAGAGAGAGAGAGAGAGAGAGAGAGAGAGAGAGAGAGAGAATGAGAGAGAGAAATAGAATGAGAGAGAGAGAGAGAGAGAGAGGAAGGAAACAGCTCGGGGTAAGTCCTCCGTCCTCCGTCTCCCCCCTCGTGAGCCGAGCAGCTGCAGGGTCGAGTGCGCTCCCAGGAGTCGAGCGTTCCTCCTGCCTGAAAAAAAGGTTGCGTTGTGTTTTTTTTTTCTTTTTACGGGTCTGACGCTGAACACGTCGAGGCATAAAACCTGATGGTTTCCAGACCTCCTGCTTTACCGAGAAGCTCTGGAGGGATCGTATATAACGCAGAGAGAGCCAGAGAGACGTGTGCACTAAACCTGGACTCGAACCCCATCGTTCCATGGCTCTCGAGTCCAGCGGCCCGACTGACAGACAGACACGCCGCAAATGAGAGAAAGCAATAAGGAAGGAGCGTTATGGGAACAGCGCTTTGCTAGCATTGCATTTCCCAAGGCCAGGAAAGGGAGGAAATACACTAGCTGCATCTCCCTGACCTCTCTGACTCCTAAACTATCGCCCCCACCCCACCCCCACCCTCAGCCCCCTCCCCTACCCTCGGGGGTTCCTGCGCAATGTGTAAACCAGACAGCCGAGCGCATCCTGGAATGGCCAAACAGAGGAAAAGGACGAGAGGCATGAAAAGAGGGATGAGGAGAGGCTAAGCTTGGGCTGAAAAGGCTTGACCGAGAGCTAATCTGAGGACCACACAGGGTCCTGCCTGCTCTGCTGTCACCTGTAGTTAGTGTGTGTGTGGCTAGTGTGTGTGTGTGTGTGTTGCTAGTATGGCAGGTGTGCGGCTCTCCGCGAACACTAACCTTCGCAGTTTCCTTTAGCAGCTAATCCCAGAGACGGTGCGTGCAAATGCATCACTCTGAGACTCCACAGGTGATAACAGGATAAACTGCGTCTCGAACACGTCCACACTTAAACTGCGCTAACAGAATTGTCAAAAATTGTTTCACCGGTTTTTTCACGGCTCCGCCCACTCCACATTCACCACAGAGTAGTGGCCATGAATCAACATCCCCCCCTCACACCCACCCCCCGTACTCAACCCCAAACTCTCACCCCTCATACTCACACCTCAAACTCACCTGCAAACTCTCACTCCCTCAATCTCAGCCCCCCATACTCACCCCCAAACTCTCACCCTCTAGTTCTCATCCTCCATACTCACCCCCAAACTTACCCCTCCTACTCACCCCCAAACTCTCACCCTCCAGTTTTCACCCCCTAAAACACACCTCCCAAACTCTTACCCCCAATGTACTCACCACCCCCCCATACGTAACAGCAAACTCTCACTCCGCCAATCTCACCTCCCTTAAACTCTTACCCCCGGTACTCATCCCTCTACCCACCCCCAAACTCTTTCTTACCCCCTGCAATCCCCCCCAAAAACTCACCCCCAATCTCTAACCCCCATACTCACCCCCTCTAACTCTCACCCTTGTACTCAACCCCCCCCCCAGTTCTCAATCCCCCCTCCCCCCAGTACTCACTGTCCTCACTGTGATTTTATCATAAACACTTTGCACCTGTTTTAGTAAAAAGTTTTGTGTGTAAAACCAAAATACAGAATCATAATGGTACAAAACATCAGCAGACACGGGACATAAAGAACTCAAGTGTACACACACACACACACACACACACACACACACACTAACCACAAAACCGCTATTGAGACTTGTAATTATATAATACATAATTATATAATTAATTTAATAATAACAATATTGTTATTCATAATGGAAAGCTCACGCCTGTGTTTCTTCGAGTTTTAATTCTCTCGCCTCATTTTAGTTTCACTGGAGAATCAGACTGAAGATTTTAAATCCAGACTTTAATGAGGTTTATTTATTTTTTAGCCAATTGTTTTATCTAATAGGAGCAAAACAGCTGCAGGAAACTATTATTTTGTGTTCACTGAAGCATTTTTCTTCTAACTAAATAAATAAATAGATACACTTAATAAATAATTACTACTACTACTACTACTACTATTAATAATAATAATAATAATAATAATAATAATAATAATAATAATGACGTGAAGGCAAACTTATTTGGGATTATTTTCTTTTTTTTTTTCTTTTATTTCTGCTATCTGACACCAGTGAAATGTCCGGTGTCCCGTGTTTGTTTACACGACTTTCTGCTCCAGTGGCCTCCAACGGTCAGTTCAGCTCTCTGAGGAAAAACCCAGAGGAACATTTTCTCTGTATCTCGGCGGAGATGAACTCTTCTTGCTTGGGCGTTTCATTTAAAATATTCCTGAAGGAGAGATAGAGTGATGAGATGAAAAGAGATGTTCGATCCATTTAATTATTTGATTATATGATTAATTTCATTTAAGAATTCTTCTCTGTCTAATAAGAAGGATTTCACCTAGTAAAGGGTACTAAAAGTTCCTAGTGTACTAGCATGTATACAGGAATATTTACACTTATATTTTTAATATACTGTATACATATATATATATATATATAGTCTACAGTATTGGGATAAAATATTGAAAGTAAACTGTACGTATATCTGTTTATTCACTCGTCTGTGAATCATTCGTTTTTGTAGCTATAAAATAACGGACGTTAAGGAGAATTTAATATACAGGAACTCGAATAAAAAGTTCAAGCTGAAAATAAATTTTTTTTTTCCATTTTTGTTCAAGTTTTGCTCAACTGCACATATTTTTTTATTTTTCAACAATATTTTTTTTGTTTGTTCTAAGGTTCTGTTCTTATTTTTATTTTTCTAATGCCGCACAGTGAGCTTCAGTTATCAGTTTTTTTAGTTGTTTTATTTTTTTGGGGGGCTAAATTGACCTAAAAATTCCCGCCAGGTTTAAAAATGAACAAATTCACATCTTCTCCCTATTTTTCCAGGTGTTTTGAAATGCAAATCAGCGGTAAATTAGCGAACATGCTCACACAGCACAGAGTATTTACATTTTACATTTACATCACCAACAAAAATCCTTAAAAAGTAGTGTGTGAACTCTTCCAGTACTGCAGCTCAGTCACTGCAGAGCCTCAGGTACGACAGACACTCACTCACATTCTAAGCGTTATCAGAGGTGTGACCGTATCAGCGACGTGACAGAAAGCAAAGTTTATGCAAATCCGTAGCGACCCCGGTGTGAAGCGAGTACGTTCTCTGGTGTCAAAGAGCAGACACGTTGCTGCCCTTATCTTAGCAGCGTATCACACAGATCAGACAGAAATTTATACACAAACGCCACACCTTCCTCCGAAATGTTGCAGCCAAGCTGCGATAAAACGCTCCTGCACAGCACCACCCTCTGAGAAACGGTGGTACTATGGCAACCAGGAGCAGGAACATGTACAGGCGACTTGCAAGGACGTCGGGTGCCAATACTTTTCCCTTCGAAGCCGTCGATGCGGAACCACAAAATAAAAATAAATAAATTGGTGTCTGATTGAAATGAGCGAGCTTTCGAAGCCGATCGATCGAAGATTTACTTTATAACTAAAAAATAAATTTAGAAGAGAAATGATGCTTTTTTGGGGTTTTTTGCGTCATTATAAACGCCACATTTCTGATTTTTTCTTAAGGAATTCTTTCAAATTCAACAACAGCACATTCCAGTTCGTCAGGTTTTTTTATCATGACAGGAGAGTTTTTTCCTGAACAATAGCCATAAACCAAAATGCTTTTGATTAGTTAATGATTGGAATATTAGTTTTATTCGTATTGATTTATACATCAATGTATAAGCAGCGTATAAACCTGTTCTTACTCAATAATCTTGAGACAAAGCCCCAGATTCGAAATAAATAAAGAGTACCAGGCCGTGAGAGATCGGAGCACTGCGTGTTCCAGCAATGATGACATTCAGGGGCTGAAATGATTTCCGAAGCCTTGGGAGAGAACTTTGTAACAGCGTGTGTGTGGGTTTGAAGAGACAATGTTTCTGTCAGATGGATACAACAGCGCGAAGAATTTCAGAAGGAGGTGCGAGTGAAGCTTTTTTAAAAAGAAAAATAAAAAGAATGCTGTGCGGTTTCTGAAATACAACAAAGGGAAACAAAGTATAGAGAGTGAAATCTGAACAGCCGAAAAGCTCGTCTGAATAATATCGCTGAGTAACATCACCGAAGCCCAAATGGAAACAACAGGAGATACGAGTCACAAAACACGCCGAAGGACAGATAACCTGGAGGCGCACGTGATTCGCAAGCGCAAAGAGGATTTTGTTAGGGAGGTTTTTGTTGTTGTTGTTGTTGTTTCGAAGAAGAAGAAGAAGAAGAGGAAGAAAATTAGCTTTTTTTTCAGGGTCCATTTGGGAAACAGCGGGATGTTTTCTGCTACATTTCAGGCTCCTTTGAAGTCGCTGAAAATCAGAGTAAAAGCGGCTCTCAGATCGTGTACAGGTGTGTCCGGCACCACGAGACGGACTGTAATGGAGGATCCTGTCCATGGAAAAAAAAAAGAAGAAGAGCAGAAGTGTCCTTAAAGCCACTTCCATATGGATAGGAGAAGATAGTCGATGCTAACGGTGCAGGAGCTGATACTGGAAACATCAGAACCTCGCTCAGAGTTCATTAAAAGGATGAGATTTTGGTGTTTAGCTCAGGGGTCCCCACCCACCGGTACCCGGCCGTGGATCATTTGATACCGGGCTGCAAAGAAACATCTATCCATCCATATGTCTATACCCACTTTATTCCTAATTAGGGTCACAGAGATCTGCTGGAGCCTATCCCAGCACACTGGGCAAAAGGCAGGGGTACACCCTGGACAGGTCACCAGTCCATCACAGGGCCACACATATAGACAGACAACCACACACACTCACACACACTCCTATGGGCAATTTAGAATTACTAATCAACCTAATGTACATGTTTTTGTACTGTGGGACGGGGAGAACATGCAAACTCCACACAGAAAGGCCCCTGCATGTTCAAACTCAGGGCCCAGGTCTTGCTGTGAGGCAACTGTGCTAACCACTTAGCCACCGTGCTGCCCTGCAAAGAAACAATAAACTTATAATTTTGTAAATATATAAAACTTAAAATTCTATGTAGTTGATTTAAAAAAAATGCGTCTTTTGCCCGCGCCTCACTCCTGCGTTCGACTTTCTATACATCAATAAGTCCACAAGCTAACCCATACTAAAATGACCCAAAAACCAAATGTCACTGATTGGGCTGATTGGTAGAGCTCCCCCTACCAATCAGCCCTCTGAGGAAGTTGGGGTCAGAATGCAGGGGGCAGCTATGATACAGTGACCCTGGAGCAGAAAGGGTTAAGGGCCTTGCTCAGAGGATCTTGGTGGTGGTGGTGGTGGTGGTGGGGCCTGAACCCTGATCCTCCGATCAACAACTCCAGAGCCTTAACAGATCTTTTACAAAAAAAAAAAAAAAAGGAAGGAAGGAAAAACAATTCACACATCACGCAGATGTTTCTACATCTGGAGGGTTTTTTCCAGTGCTACGATTCATATTTAATCATTTTTAAAAATAAATAAATAAATAAAACCCCAGGTTTAAGGTCTAGGCCATGCCCACTCGGGCTTTAAATGTGATTTCAGTGGGATTGTGTTTCACTCCAGTGTTGAAAACACACAAGGTTTTTAACACAACTGTAAAAGAGTTTAAGAAGTCGTATCTGCTGCGATATCATTTAAGGAAAAAGGAACACTCAATCAGAGCGCTGAGGCTGAGGGCGAGGCCGAAACGTGAGAAATGAAACACAGTCCCTTTTGTTTCCTTCTCTCTCTCTCTCTCTCTCTCTCTCTCTCTCTCGGCTGTTCCTGTTACACCCTCTGGGCCGTAAAAGCCGTCACCTAATATGGCACAGTCGTCAGGCTTTAAAACTCCGCTCACACCCATGAGTCAATAAGTGCAGAAAGCTTTCCTTCAAGACGTACGGGTGTGGCATGGGATGTGAACAAAAAGAGAAAAAGCTAATAATAATAATAATAACATCAAGTCTGTCCTCCGCCCAGTGCGCGGAGGTGTGGGAGGAACAGGAGAAACAAACCTCCAGGATTCTGCTACAACATTAACCTCCATGCTGAAGTCAGTCAACACGTGCCCTCGTGCTTTAGAAAGAAGCTTCACCCGCTTCGACTTGTAGCACATGTGCGTCACGAGAAACACTGAGGTGTGTGTGTGTGTGTGTGTGTGAGAGAGAGAGAGAGAGAGAGAGAGAGAGAGATAGATGTGGTGGGGGTTAAAGAAAACAAACACACAGGCGTCCCAGGCGAATCTGGTCTCCGTCGCTGACTCGACGCTCCACCAGCACTGAGTTTCAGAGATTCTGAGAGTTCGCACTAAATTCCTTGTAATTCTATAAAGACTCCTGTTTCGTCTGATTTTATCTTCTGAAGAAAGCAGAAAAAAATGTCAAACGGCCGTGTGTCAGACGGACGCTGACTGAAATCTTCCCCGAGAAAAAGAAACTCCGCATTAAATTATACCAGCATTTAATTATATATATAATATATAATACCAGCATTTAATATAATACATATATATATATAATATATGATTATATATATATATATATATATATGTGGTTTAAATGAAAACCCCTTTGACAAACTAAACGTCTTACATTTTATTACCGATGCAGTTAATGCACCAGAACCTCCGGCACTACATCGTGGACGGTGAAAAAGGATGAGAAAAACATACTTTTTTAGACATTTCCCACAGAAAAATGATGAAATTTGGGATCATAGTGACCATTTCTCGCCATGACCTGTCTCATAATAATGAGATACTAAGTAATAGATATGCGATACTCAGTAATAATTGTGAGATACTAATTAATAATTGTGAGATACTAAGTAAAAAATATGAGATGATAAGTAATATTTGAGATACTGAGTAATATTTAAGATAGTGAGTAATAATTATGAGATACTAAGTAATAATTATGAGATGCTGAGCAATAGATACGAGATACTAAGTAATAGACATGAGATACTGAGTAATAATTATGAGATACTAAGTAATAGATATGAGATACTAAGTAATAATTATAAGATACTAAGTAATAGACATGAGATACTGAGTAATAATTGTGAGATACTAAGTAATAGATGAGATACTAAGTAATAATTATAAGATACTAAGTAATAGACATGAGATACTGAGTAATAATTGTGAGATACTAAGTAATAGACATGAGATGCTAAGTAATAATTATGAGATGTACTTTTGACATATCAAGTCATAAGACACAAAGACATAATTCTGAGATGCTGGTCATAAAATGGCATCCTAAGTAATAATTATGAGATACCGAGATACTTAGTCATGATTTTGAGATATTAGATCATAATTGTATCTAGATTTTTATTATTATTTATTTTTGGCTACAAAGATGTCCTCATGTACCTTACATTTAAATGAACCTAGTGTCATTTATGCAAATTTTATTTTTTAATGTCATTCTTTGCTAACATTTTGTTTACAGCTGAAATTCATGTGGAAACATCAGATACTATAAACGGTTGGATTTCTTTTTTCCAATCAGTTTAATTTCTGACTCTAAACATTGATTGTGAAAGCTAACTCAGAGGGAAGTGCGTTCCGCCTTCTTCCTCACACGTGAGCTCAGAGAGAGCCAGAGACTGGCTGGTGTCACTGTGATTGACAGGGGAGAGGGTGTAAGCCCCGCCCACTCTACTGAAATATTTAGCTGTATAATGGTGTGCGATAAGTGTTAGGGAGCTGTGTCTAATAGGGTGCTGTGTCTAAAACACACACACACACACACACACACACGGCTACTATGCGGTAAGCAGCGGGATGAGTGCGAGACGAGAGGCTCTCATTAAGGACGAATCCAAATCTCCTTTGATGAAGGGACGCTGATCGGCTCGGCCTGGCAGCACATGAAAGCAGAGCCCAGGATTCTCCGACTCAGAGATGCACAGGGAAGCCTAACACACAAGGATGAGAACACACACACACACACACACACCACACACACACACACACACACCACACACACACCACACACACACACACTCCTGAGTGCTGAGAAACAGAGATACATCGTGAGCCACTTCAAAGCAAAGCAGCTGCAAGGACAGACTTGAGTGAATCTATTTGGTAACTGACCCTCACATATCACACACACACACACACACACACACACACACACACTACATGAAAAAAAACCCTGTATCTATAAGATACTGAAAGCTGTAAGATAAAAGCGATTTAAGGTCACAGAGGAATCATCCGAAAGAAGAACTCGAGCTCTTTATTCTGAGATCTGAGGAAGTTTGCAGATGGACGAGTTTTTGTATTTTCTTCTCTCGTCCATCCGAAACGTTGAAGTCCGGCACCTTTGATTTACGGTCAGTTTAAAGCGTCCAGTCATATTCATCAGTGTTGAGAAATAAGAATCATGACACAATTCATCCTTACGGAAGACTTTTTCTGGCATAATGCGGAGTACGGTGTCATCAGTATGAGACACAACAAGCAATAATTTGGCAATGAAAGGTGAGAATTATGTAATGATTACAAGATACTAAATCATAATCATGAGATACCAAGCTTCTAAGTTATGATTATTAGATACTAAGTCATAATTATGAGATACTCCAGGTCCTAATTTTGAGATAAATCGTAATTAGGCCATGAAAGGTGATAAATATAAGATAGTCATAACTATGAGATACTAACCACGATTATGGGATACCAGTCATAATTTAGACACAAAGTCATGATTACGAGATATTTACTTATGATCATGATCCCAAGATATTAAGTTCTGATTAAGAGATAGCAAGTAATAACGATAAAATACCAGTAATTAATTTAAGATACTAGTCATAATTTCAAGAAACTCATAATGTTTAGACACTGTGTCAAGATTATGAAATATTGATTATTATGAGATACTGCATATGATTTTTGAGATATTTGAGAAACTCATAGTTTTGATATCATGATTATGAGATACCAAGAATCTAAGTCATAATTTGAGATAAATTTGAAACACTTAGTCCAGATTATGAGATACCAAGCTTCTAAAGCATGATTATGAGATACTCAGTAATACTTTTGAGAGGCTCATAATACTTACTTATGATTATGAGATAGGAAATCTGAGATATTGATTCATGATTATGAGATACCATGAAATAATGATAAGATACCAGTAAATAATTTAAGATTCTAGTCATAATTTGTTTAGACACTGTGTCAAGATTATGAAATAGTGATGATTATGAAATACCAAGATATTGCATGTGATTTTTGAGATATTTGAGAAACTCATAGTTTCATGAGCATGATTATGAGATACCAAGAATCTAAGACATAATTATGGGATACTGAGTCATAATTTGAGATACTCTCATAAATTTTAAACAATTAGTCATGATTATGAGATACCAAGCTTCTGAAGCATGATTATGAGATACTCAGTAATACTTTTGAGAGACTCATAAATTTTAGACACTTAGTCATGATTATGAGATACATAATTATGATCCCAAGATACTAAGTTACAATTATGAGATAGGAAATCATAAATCTGAGACATTGATTCCTGATTATGAGATACCATGAAATAATCAGAAGATAATTTAAGATACTAGTCATAATTTCAAGACACTCATAATGTTTAGACACTGTGTCAAGATTATAAGGTAGTGATTATTATGAGATACCAAGATATTGCATCTGATTTTTGGGATGTTTGAGAAGCTCATAATTTTAGACACTTATTAATGACTAGGAGATACCAAGATACTAAGGCATGATTATGAGATATTAAGTCATAATTTGAGATAATCATAAATTTTAGACATTTTGTTATGATTGAGATACCAAGCTTCTAAAGCTTGATTATGAGATAACGTCATAATTTTGAGATAGTCTCATAAATTCAAAACACACCATGATTGAGATACCAAGAAATTAATGCGTGATTATGAGATACTATGTAATCATTTTGAGAGACTCAGAATTTCTAGACAATTTGTCATGATTATGAGATAACTAGTCATAACTTTGAGATACTCTCATAATTGTAGGTTATTGGATTGATTTTAGAAACTTAGTCATGTCTATGAGATACCAAGATACTAAGGCATAATTATGAGATAGTGTGTCATAATTCGAGATACTCTAACAAATTTAAGACACTCAGTCTTGACCAGGAGATACCTAGTTTCTAAGGCATGATGATGAGATACTAAGCAATCATTTTGAGAGACTCATAATAGTCATTATTGGATACCAAGATACTAAAGCATAATTATGAGATAGTGTTTCATAATTTGAGATACTCTAATAAATTTAAGACACTTCGTCATAATTATGAGATATTTGAATAATAATCAAGTTACCAAGCTATTAAGTCATGATTATGAGACAATACGTAATCATTTTGATATCCTCTTATAAATTTTAGACAGTCATGACTATGAGATAATAAGATATTAAGCTGTGATTCTGAGATAATGAGTCATAATTTTGAGATACTCTCTTAATTGTAGAATAAGTTTCATGACTATGATATACTAAGATATTATGGTTCAATTTTGAGATGTTCTAATAAATTTAAGACACTTAGTCATGACTATGAGATACTAAAGCAGAAGAGATAGTGTGCCATAATTTGAGATACCAAGCTTCTAAAGCATGATTATGATATACTAAGTAATGATTTTGAGAGACACTTTAGACACTTAAGTCATGACTATGAGATACCAAGATACAAAAGCATAATTATGAGATAGTGTTTCATAATTTGAGACACTCTAATACATTTAAGACACTTCATCATAATTATGAGATATTTGAATAATAATCAAGTTACCAAGATATTTAGTCATGATTATGAGACAGTAAGTAATAATTTTGATATTCTCTTATAATTTTAAGACAGTCATGACTATGAGATACTAAGATATTAAGGCGCGATTATGAGATACCGAGTCATAATTGTGAGATGCTCTCGTAATTGTAGACATTTAGTCATGACTACAAGATATATTTATGCATAATTATGAGACAGTGTGCCATAATTTGAGATACTCTAATAAATTTAAAACACTTAGCCATGATTATGAGATACCAAGCTTCTAAAGCATAATTATGAGATACTCAAATAATAAAGATACCAACATATTGAGTCATGACTATGAGACACTAAATAATGATTTGGAGAGACTCTCAGCATTTTCATCATGACTATGAGATACTAAGACATTGAGGCTTGTGATGAAATACTGAATCATGATTTGAGTTAGTCTTATAAATTCTACACACTTAGTGTATAGAATTTATAAGAATTTACATGATTATGAGATACTAAAGCATAATTATGAGATAGTGTGTCTTGTTATCTCAAAATAAAGACATTGCATCTCATAAATGGGATTTGTTTTCTCGTCGTTTTGACTCTATGTCCTGTTTTTGGACACAGGGCAGATGGCAGAAATGCGCTCCGATACACATCATGGACCTTCTCATGCTACGAACTGTAGTTAGCACTATAGCTACCAGTGTGTGAGTCTCTGAATTCGGATAATCCAAACATGAAAACATGAGATAATCCGTTTTAAGACTTGTGTGTTACTGATTGTTGTGTGGAAACACATGGAGAAGATTCAGATCAGCTACCAAGCCACCTCTGATGATGAACTGCTCTCAGAGAGACAGCATTCACCTCAGGAAGTCTTTTAAACCCTGGTGCACTCGGCGCTCAGCGTTTCACCCGAACCCAGGATCCAAAAGCATACGTCAGGTGAATGACTGCAGATGGAAATAAAGTAGGAGTGAAATAAAGCCTGAGACAGAAACCACAGTGATGTATTAATGCATTCGCCAAGCACCTGTAAATCTTCCTGAATGCTGACATTACCCAAAAATCCCACGCTGACCCGCTGACCGAACAGAACGGCGCTCTTGTCCGAGGTGAAATCCTGCCATTTGTGGAGCGGCGATGAGGTTCCAGGACGGACTCTCGCACCGGGGCGTCATTTCACACACGGCCAATATTTAAATTCCACCTGCGTGTGTCTGGCAATGACGCAAGACTGTGTACACACACACACACACACACCGGTTTTACTGTGTAAGAGTTTGTGTGTGTGTGTGTGTAATAATACCACCAGGGAGCGGATTCCAAACGGTATGCAAGCAAATACGCACGTGCGTGTGTGTGTGTGTGTGTGTGTGTGTGTGTGTGTTATTTACACAGCAGCACGGTTCCTGAACAATGCATTCAAGCATTTGTGTTTTCCAAAACGCTGAAATTGGATGACTCTGCACTCTGAGAAGGACAAAAAGAAAATAAAAAATAACTGGAGTTGTAGTTTGTTGTTGTTTGCACTCAGATGTTTTTTTGTGATCGAACCACAGAGGAACGCTAAACGTTTAGCGCCGCATCATTACCATCAACTCTGTGAAGTGGCAGGGGCGGAGCTTAAACCGGTCTTAATGATGCTGGCGCATGTTGTATTTAAAGAAAGATATTATTACAGAAATAAATGAATGAATGAATGAATGAATGAATGAATGAATAAATAAATAAAAAAATAAAAAAATAAATAAATGTACATAGCTAAATATAAATAAGTAAGTAAGTAAATAAATAAATAAATAAATACATTTACATAGCAAAATGTAAATAAATAAATACATTTATATAGCTAAATATAAATAAATAAATAAATAAATACAGCTAAATATAAATAAATAAGTAAGGAAATACATTTTTTAATATTTTTTTTGTTTTATTTTATTAACTATTTAAACACAAGAGGTAACTAATTAATTACAGCTCTTTGAATGATGCTAAAAACATCATCCTTATCGACCTTTTTCATATTTAAACAAACAAACAAATCAGAAATATTTTACAGAAATATTTCAATTAAAATGTTTTTATGCAGCTGCAGATGTCGTCCCTTGACACGTGCTAAAAGATTTTATAACAGTGCAGCCTATTAATTAATATTCATATAAATGTAAACAAGCAAGCAATTAATGCACACAAATTAATAAAATAAAATATTTTATTTATAAATAGTAATTAAATAAATAAAACAAAAATTTATAAAACTATAAATAAGAATAGAATTCTCAACAATATTTTACATTTAAATAGGTTTAATAAATAAATCCATAATAAAACTATTATTTAATTAATCAATTAATTAATTTCTAATAATTATTACCTGAAAATAATAAAATCATTTCAGCTGCAGATTCAGGAATCATGATACATGATTTAAAAAATAATTGTTTGGTTTTCTTTCTTTCTTTCTTTCTTTCTTTCTTTCTTTCTTTCTTTCTTTCTTTCTTTCTTTCTTTTTTAAAAGATCTTAAGCCTGCATAATTAGATCAATCAGTAGCTCGATGAAATATTTATAAATTTACATTTTAAAAATGATTTATTAAATAATTTCAGGTCCTATAACGATGCTCAAGTTTATATAAAAGTCTTTTTTCATACTGGAATAATTTACAAAATATATATATTAAATATATTATAATTTACTTACATTAATAAATATTTATACATGATTAAATATTTATTTATTTATTTTCCAATTTATTTATTTTCCAATTTATTTTCCTGCTGGAAGCTCATCATTAATCTTCTCACAGCGTTACGAATGCTGGATCCTAAAGCTGACATTTAGTGTTATAGAGCGTTTATAGAGAGTTTATAGAGTGAAAGTTTTGGGCCGTACGTTTCTCATACTTGGAATATTTCCGCCTCGTTCCACCCTTTATACAAGTTTTATAAGAAAAACACATCCATTGTGTAAGACAGCTGACAGACTCCACCTGAGATCAAGACAGCGTGACTCACAACTACACCTCAGCATGTGTGTGTGTTTATGTGTGTGTGTGTGTGTATAGAGTGTTCCTATCACCACCTTCACGTTCTGTTTTTTATCCGTTTGTAGTTCCAGGTCATGTTGGTTCATGTTCTCACTTACACTATAGCAGCTATAAACACTCACTTTCTTTCACCAACCTCCTGCTTTCTTCTTTCTTTCTCTCGGATTAACGTAAATAAGATGCTGGAAAAAGGCTCGAGATGAAGGGCTGACACTGGAGACTCCTTCCAGACAAACGTCCGGTTGCTTCGAGCGCGGCGGTTACCATGGAAACCATCAGGGATTGGAGAATTGTTACAGACGTCTGACCTTACATCAATGATGTTACATCAACGTCTGACCGATCGGAATTCATCAGCGCTGTAGAAATGTGAGCTGAAGATCTGCTACACACACACACACACACACACACACACACCTGGTCATGTGTCCCACGTGCACACACAGCTACACAGAGACAGACAGTAAGGAGCTCTCCATGTGTATGCGTATGCATGCATTCTGTCTTGCTCTCTGTTTCTCTTTCTCTTACACACACACACACACACACACACACACATACAAGGTTGCAGGGCCCTAATGAGGCCCTGAGAGACCCTGCTAGCCTGTCAGTCATCCACTGCACCATGCTGACATGTGGCTGACAACAGAAACGAGCTATTTACTGGCACACACACACACACACACGCACACACACACACACACACACAAGGAAGGGTGAAGTGTGTCGTTGATATGCTGCCCAGATTCACACCTCGTCCTTTTACCCTTATTATAAATAACAGATTGAAATCAGCTCCTAATGTAAAACCTTGTCGTAGTTTTTTATTTATTTGAGTATTTTTTAAGGAATTGCAGAATAAAACCGACCCGACGGAGGAGCAGGAAAGGGTTTGACGACATCATCGGACGTTCGTCTAAAACCGCGCATGAGATAAATGTAGAATCGTGATGGTTTCTATGGGTTTCGAAGCGGATAAACGTTTGGTTCAGAGCCGCATCACATCGTTTCTGATACATTTTCATATCGCCAGCTCCAGATTCTTTTATTCTTTTATTCAGATCAGATTCTTTTATTCTCACCACTGCTCCTGATTCTGGATTCTGATTGGTCGGAAGGCTTCGAGTCATATTTCTCTAACAGCAGTTCAGTTCTATTAAAGCGCTCGTTGCTATAGCGACAGCTGCTTTGTAGCAGTTCTTCCTCTGAGAAGATGATTTCACGTTCCCTGGAAGGAGTCTCCAGTTTCAGGGGCACATTTTCGTAACAGCTCATGAAAGTTTATGCTTCTTAACTTTTTTTGTTGTGTATTTTGAGAGGAAAATAAAGAGGCTGGTGAAGGAATGACTTGTGTGGAGCTGCTGTAACGTAAGTGGTAAGAAGATAACGTTAAATAGCTATGAAGGGATAAAAACTATGACGTGTAATTCCTTTCCGTTGGTGATTTTCTTCTCACAGAATTATATGAATATGTATGCTAATTTTAAACAAATCAAATGTGAACTGCGCTGCAGGCCACGCCCCTTTGGAGGTAGATTGTTACATAGCTAATGTAAATAAATATTTTTTTTTTTTACGTATCTAAATGTAAATAAATAATTTTTTTTATATAGCTACATGTAAATAAATAAATAAAAAAAATTTTGTACATAGCTAAATGTAAATAAATAAATAAATATTCTGAACATAGATAAATGTAAATAACATATGTAAATGTAGCCCCATTAAATATTCATATAAATGTAAACAAGCAAGCAATTAATGCACACATAAATAAACTGAACTAAATAAATTCAAGACAAATAAATAAAGTTCTCAACAATGTTTTACACTCAAATAGGTTTACAAAATAATTCCATAATAAAATTATTAGTAAATAAATAAATAAATAAATATTACTTGAAACTAATTAAATCAAAGTTTAAAAAACTAATTTTTAAAAATGTATTTATTTTTTTGAGCTTTTGTACGTTTTTCTACCAGACAAATCTGATTTTTTTAATGCTAATCTGGTAGCTATCCGCTGTTAGCAACACAAGTGCTGTATAACTACAAGCTCACTTGAGCTCAACATTTTCGGAGAGAATTTCTTTTCTTTCTGTTTTGTATTTAACGGAGGTCTGAGATGACGCCTGAGCGACGTGTGAGATAAGAGATAAAAGACGCTGAGACCAGGAGAAGGAAGGCGTTGAGGAAATGAAGAAAACAAGCCAATGCTATTAGAGATAAAGCTGCGCTTCCACCATGTTTATAGAAAACAGGACGTGTACCTTTGGCACACAAACCTGCCTCTCCGTAGCGGCAGCGAATCCCCCGGATCTGAGCCGAGAGCCGCGAGCTCCTCGAAGAGCTAATGACCCGTACAGAGTAATCACCTCAAACAAACACTTCATCAGAGGTGCTCAGACATGTCCGCCTGGCAGCACACACCAACCGGTGGGAGAGAATACACTCTCACACACACACACACACACACACACACCCACACACACACACACACACACACACACTGAGGAGCTCATTTGTAAGACGGTAACTCTAAACTCGGGCCGTGTCGTTGCATGTTCCTTCAGGGCGGGCCGGGTTCGGACTCTTTAGCCCGAGACAATGCCGAGGAGATTACGGAGGGAGTTCCTCTCATCATAACACGTAGCCGTGAGCACACGAGACACTAATAACGCTAATAAATTCCAGCGTCTGTGAAGGTCAAACATCACAAATCAAAATAAATGACTGAGCGACTTCAGAGCGTGGGTTTATCCTACCTCTTCATGCTACACTTCTGTAAACGGAAGCTAAAAATTTTGTGCTTGTGATGCTAGGTTTACATGTATGCTACATTTACCGCGTTTACTTTTTATCCTGGGATTTTTTTTTTACATTCATCCCTGAATGTTAGCATTAACCACAGCCACATTTGGCTAATCTGTACTTCATCCATAAATACAAACAGAAATAAACTCACATACGTTACAACTCAAATATGCTAAAGCTGGTTACAGCACAGAGCACAGCGCTGAGGAATCCTGGATCCCGATTGGTTCGGAAGGCACCTGATACGTTATTGTTTCTATAGTAACAGTGAGGAGAGGTTTATCTAACATACACGGAAGGAGTCTCCAGTGTCGGAGGTGAGAGTTTTATCAGGATAGAGGAGTTTAGACTTGTTGCTGTTGCTCTGTAACATGATAAGCTGCATTTTATTATTATTAGTAGTAGTAGTATTGTTATTATTATTATTATTAATAATAATATTAAATACATTTTATTTAGTCTAGAGTTAAGAAGTTTAAAATTGCTGTGGTTCAGGAGGAATAAAGCACTTCAGGGTGTAATGTTATACAGGATCATGTTGCATTGTTGCCTCTATAATTAACTACACTCTCAAGGCAAAAATATTGGTACCCTGGGTCAAGGCAAAAATATAGGCACCCAGCCATTTTTAATATTTGTTAATACAGCTGGCTGAGTTTGTTGATTATTTAAAAATAAATAAATAAATAAATAAATAAATGATTAAAAAATAGTAGATAAAAATAAATAAATAATTAAAATAATAAATAAAAAAGACATAAATAAATAAATACATAAATAAATATATAAATAATAAAAATAGTAAATAAAATAATAGAAATAAAAAAAACATTTATTATGTGGTAAATAATGTTAATCAACTGAAACTTAAGCTGAAGCATTATGGGAAACAGTATTAAATACATTTTAGGATTTTTACACTAAAAACGAACTCAATTAACATGTTGAGTTATAAATAAATAAATAAAACAAATACATAAATAAAAAAGAATAAATAATAAATATAAAAGAAATAGTGAATTAAAAAATAAATAAAATATAATAATAATAAAAATAAACATTTATTGTGTGGTAAATAAAGTTGAACCTTAAGCTACATTTTAGGATTTTTACACTAGAAATGAACTCAGTGAACATGTGATGGTATACAAGTCCCAGTATCATGAGCAATAGTGACTGCAGAAATTATACACAGCTAAAACAAGCATCATTCATATTTATAATCCTCCTTTATTCTTTGTTTACTTTTGCCTGTAAAACTGATCGGAAACACGAATCATGTCCCTTTGGTGTTCGGCAACTTCGAGTCTGTCGTTTTAAGAAATCCTGCTGTATGACAGTGCAAATTTTTTCTCTCTTTTTTTTATTATCAGTTGTTGACCCATACGTATATGAGTGTGTGTGTGTGTGTGTGTGTGTGTGTGTGGCCCCTCGAGTTGCTTCTTGGTGGGAGGTTTTAAGGATCATTCTGCTCTTAGAGGATTCCGTCACTCTGGTATGAGTAAAGCTCTTACCAACAGACCTGTCTTATCCTCACTATAGCATCGGCGTACTACTGGACAACACACACACACACACACACTCAGCAGGGACCTGCAATTACAGCAGTAGCGTGTCATTACAGACTTATACAGCATGCTATTATCACACCCTTATAGACAGGAGAAGGAGGAGGATGCCTCGAACCCTCGCCACTGTAAAGTATAAACAAGATGAAGCAGAACTTTCGGACCTTGAAGAGAACATAATCCTGTGTGATAAAAAAGAAAAAAGAAAAAAAAAAGATCACCATGAAATGGGCCCCTACTCCTATTCAATTAGTCAAAGTCGTAAAAAGAAAAAAAAGAAGGAGGAGAAGAAGAGGAAGAAGAAGGAGAAACAGGGTGGGGGGTGTGTGGCTTCTCCATTGATGGTCATGCCCTAGTTGTTCTTTTGTGAAGTGTAGCGCTGATGGAGGGGGGGTCTACACGACACGTGAAGCAAACCGTCTGGGAAAGCGATGACATCATCAATCTCCGCCAGGACCAGTGGACCATGAATCTATAGAAAGAAAAAAATGTTTAAAGAGAGGAAATATATATATATATTTCCTCTCTTTATTTTTATATATATATATATATATATTTAAAAAAAAAAAAAAAAAAATAGCTGCAGTGCAAGAGGAATAAAGCACTTCAGGGTGTAACGTTATACAGGATCATGATGCATCATATTGCCTCTATAATGAACTAAACTCTCGAGGCAAAAATATTGGCACCCTGCTTTTCTTATAGTTTTGTACCTCAGGTTTAAGACACATATTTGTGCCTTAATAGAGAAAAGTTGCTCAAGCACTACATGAACAAGTTGTATGGTCTATTGTATCAACTACAATAAAAGAAATGGAGTCATTTCTGGATTGTAAAATGAAGAATTGTTGTCATGACCTGACATCATAACCATGTCTACAGGAGCCGGTGGCCATTTTGAAGCCTAAAATATAGTTCATACATTTTTTTTTACTCCTCATTGTAGTAGACATAGAAACTACAATCGTCAACAAATTCATTTTTGCTCTATTTATTTCTAGAACATTATCTAGGCATCCTTTATCAGCGTAAACACTAGCACAAGTTTGTGATGGGAGACATTTGTGTTGAAAAATAGTCGGGTGGAAAACATTGAAAAACATGAACCGGTCGAGAGGAAAAACAGCTCGAGATCATAATGATCCATGAATATCTGTAAATATGCTGAATGTAGGTCAACATTTCCCAATCTTCAGCCTTCTCCCCAGTGCGCTGCACATCTTCTGCTTTAACTCCATCAAACTCGTCACCTAATTAGCAAACCCACCATGACGTTAAAAAAAAAGAATATTTTGGAGAGGGAAATCACACTAAAAAATGCAACACACTGTGGGGCTAAAGGAGCAAGCAAAAAAATATATATTTTTGGAAAAACACTGATGTAGGCTGATGCCAGGGAACTTATTTAAAGACGCCCCCTTGAACAAGCTGTTCCTTTAAAAAGCTCCTCTCCCTGCTGAATCGTTTACGATTCACTTCACTGAATCGGTTCAGCGAATTACGATTCATTTGATTCGTCAGCGTCAA
Source organism: Hemibagrus wyckioides (assembly GCF_019097595.1). Classification (NCBI taxonomy): domain Eukaryota; kingdom Metazoa; phylum Chordata; class Actinopteri; order Siluriformes; family Bagridae; genus Hemibagrus; species Hemibagrus wyckioides. Next base: position 3,109,542 of record NC_080714.1, read on the forward strand.
ATATATATATATATATATATATATATATATATAAATATATATATATATATATATATATATATATATATATAACAAAAAATAACACGTTGTAGATATACTTTTTTGAGAAGGTTTACTTCATTCGCTCATTCATTTTTCATTGTTTTTTGAACAACAACTTTTCTGAGTGACTGAATATAAATAAACTAGCACTCAAGCTAGCGTGAAAAGTCGCTGGAACAGCGTTGCTAGGCAACAAGGAAAAAATGGACGTCACGGATTAGCAATTTATCTATCTATGAGAAAAATATATATACATATATATCGTGGATATTTTGTCTTTCTCGGAGGTGTTGGAGATAATAATAATAATAATAATAATAATACCACTGATAATAATAATAATAATAATAATAATAATAATAATAATAATAATAATAATAATAACAATAATAATAATACCACTGATAATAATAATAATAATAATAATAATAATAATAATAATAATAATAATAATAATGAATAGAAGAAACTTTATGTACTTTATGAAACGTCTTAAAGGAACACTAAAGTCAAGACAGCAGTTAATGGAAATGAGTTGAGCGCGCGCTCGCGAATCGACTCACACGACGACTCCCCCCTCCGTCGATTCCTTCCCGCGAATCGAACGCTCGTGTCGTTTTTCAGCAGCGACTCCTCCTCTGCTCCGCGTTTCTAAACGCACTGCGCTCCGCGCGCGCACTGCCCCGACCAACAGCTCAGCGTGCACGCGAGCGGACAGATCACTCTCCTGTCTTACTACAAAAAAACAACAGGCTTTCTTTTTCTTTTCTTTCTTTCTTTTTTTTAAACACAGCCGAGAGCACCGCGTCGTGCCTGTGGAGAGGATTAAAAATAAAACACGAACTGGCGATATTTCTTTTCTTTTCTTTTTTTTGAAGAAAAGGAGCCATTTTTCGGTCGCTCGCGCACATTTTTTGGGTTCAAGAAAGAAGTCTCTGGAAAGAGAGCGCGACGTGACCGTTGAAACTTTTTTTTAGCAGCTAGCTGAACTACAGGTTCCTTGTGGAAGCCGAGTGAGAGACTAGACACGGAGTCGCGAGGTAGGGGGGAGAGAGACAAGCGAAAAAGAAAAACGGCTTTATAAAGTCGACTTGTTGCACTCGAGAGTCGAGTTCGGATTGTAGGAAGCGGATTTCGAGCGCTTTCGGAGTTTTGGTGGACTCGCTGCTGCTGTGTGTTTTGTGGCGCTTTTGTTCTCACAGAAGAACGAGGCTTCATTCGGGTCACCCAAACGACTCCCTCACTCGACTCCTCCATCACGGCCAAGAAGTTTCACTCGACTCTTGCAACACTTTTCTCTTTCCTTCGAGCTTATTTTTTTTTAAAGTGTTACCAAGGAGCTGGATTTCACAACGTTAGTCATGGACAAGCTGGATTTCGCTTCTGAGGATTACTACTGAAATAGTGCATGTTTTTCTTTATTAAAAAAGAAATCCTTTTATTTTTTCTTGTTGTTTTGCTCCGCGAGAACTGAGGTAACACTGTGGTGTTTTTAATACAGCAGGCTATAGCGTTCCTGAAACCCGCGCGGTGTTTTATTTTTTTATTATTATTTTATTTTTGGGGGGATTTTAGCGCGCGCACACACACACACACACACACATATCCAGAGCCAACATGCCACAGCTGAACGGAGGTGGAGGAGATGAGCTCGGGGCGAACGACGAAATGATCTCGTTCAAAGACGAAGGCGAGCAGGAGGAGAAGACCGCCGAGAGCGTGTCCGCCGAGAGGGACCTGGACGACGTGAAGTCATCGCTGGTCAACGAGTCGGAGAACAACAGCAGCTCGTCGGATTCGGAGGTCAGTCCGAGAGAGAGAGAGAGAGAGAGAGAGAGAGAGAGTTTAGGACATGAAAACGCACGCGCGAGAGCGAGGAGCGCGCGCACACTTGCACAAACTATCCTTAAGCGTTAACGTTGTGTCAGAATGGAGCGCGCGTACTCAAATCTGACGTACTGCGTAGTGTCCTAGTGTGAGAGGTTGCCATGGTGACCCGCAACCGCTCCTGTTTTTTTTATTTATTTTATTTTTTTAATGCTAGTTAGTACGCTAGTTTGGATTTGGCTTTAGTTTAGAGGACTTTTCGTTAGTGTTTACATGTGATGGAAGTATTTGCTATCTTCTTCTTTTTTTCCAGCCGACAGAGAGACGCCCTCAACCTCGCTCCGACGCGGAAAGTTACGAAAAAGCCCGAGAGTGTTTTAACGAAGGTAATACACGCCTTGTTTTCATTTCATTTCATTTCAAGGGTCTGTTCACTTTTTTCCCCTTTTCTTTTCTCCCCCCTTTCCACCACGCCGCCATTTGGCTCTAATTCTTCCTCCCGGTCTTCATTTCCCTGTTAAACAGCGCTGAGGAGGCAACAAGATGGAGGAGGTCTGTTCAAGAGCCCGCACTACCCGGGTTACCCGTTCATCATGCTCCCGGATCTGGCCAGCCCGTATTTACCCAACGGGGCTCTGTCTCCCACCGCCAGGACTGTGAGTCTACCCCCTCTCTCACACTCACTCTCTTTCTCACACACACACACACACACTCTCTCTCTCTCTCTCTCTCTCTCTCTCTCTCTCTCACTCACACTGTTCAGCACCAGCCATGTCAACACTGTGCACTTTTAATGAGCCCACAGCACACATCTCTAATGGCCCGTGTTACCGTCTTACACCACTGGTCATGTTTTATTTTTTTATTTGTTTTCCTGAAGTTTAGTACTCTGTCAGAGAACTTCATGTGCAGTCTAAAGAGCCGGCATGAGCACCGGAGTTTTTATCTCATTTTTTTTTATTTTTTATGATGTGACATAAAAAGCGGTCAGCCATGTTTGATCATTTTTCTGGCGATCTTCTGGGGTCATCTCGAGCTGCCGGACGGTAGCCGTGTCTGATTTATAAATACACACAATGCTTTCAGCTTTGTAATAAGCGCTTGTTTGTTATGGGGGCGTGTCCAAGCGGAATAGTTTGTCAGTGGGTCACTGATATGATCATAACAAACTCGTTAACGCGTCTGAAGCCCTCAGAGAGCATCGCATCACCTCTCCGACTCGCAGTTTTGTTTTATTGCTTGTCTAGATTTTGTTTTTAAAAGGTTTTGGAGATGAGCGAACGCAGCAGGAGGACACATGATGCAATCTTTTACCGCGGTGTCAGGTCAGACAGGATGCACCGTATAAATATATCTGTTTCTTTATCGGAGGTGAAATATGGTGTAATCATTCCAGACACATGCTTCCAGAGTTTTCTGTCACAACAAAAAATCCCAGAGATCCTCGACCAGCAATTAGATCACTCCACAAGCAGATGTGAAACTAATCCAGTCTGAATAAGGCTACAGTCTCAGTTTGATAGATGCACGAGCAAACAAAAGTCCTAAACTAAACTTGGTGTCTGTGGTATTCGCAGGCCCGTGTGTGTGTGTGTATGACTTCATGTTTTATATCCGGAGTGATTTAGTGACAGGACGCTGTCACGGTCCTCGCTGTGCCGGTGCCAGTCTTTGTCTCACAGTGTCTTTTGCTTGGCCGTCATCCCTGGTGTTTGTGTGTGAAATGCTTGGGGGATGGAGCTAACACCATAGCGAGCTAGCACACTTCCAATCAGAGCCTGGCTGACGTTTGCCAGCAATTAAGTGTCCCGAGTTTGCTTGTTTTTCCCGAACGAAAATTAAATTAGAGGAAGGCGCTAGACCGAAAGGTGAATTTCCACTACGCAACCAGCGACTCCGACGTGTCCAGAGACCTCGGGGCGCATGTCCGAGTCTCTGTGCTTGGGAAACGTTCTTAAAAATGCAGCCTGTGTGTTATGCCTAGATCGTTCTTAGCCCCGCCCACAACTTTTGTTCGGTTGAATCCTTTAGGTATTTTTGTGCCTGAAACCCCGGCCAACTGAGGGAAGGAAAAAAAAGTCCAGATATTTTTTTTCCCTGGTGCCAACGTTCTATCCGTGTGTGTGTGTGTGTGTGTGTTTTTGTCTTGTGCAAGGCGTCAGGTTCTGGATGTTTGTGAAACCTCAGATGCCTCATTTGTTCGAGTTTAGCGTGGTGTTCTGGGAAAGTTGACCAGCCCTTTTTTAGCTCGTGCACTGGCTTCTTTCAGCGTCGTGAGCGAAAAAGAAAAAAAAAAGAGCTCAGCGGGCATTCATGTCAGGAGAAAGACAAGTTTAGACCTCTGCAAAAGTGAAGCTTGCTTTCTTTTCTTTTCTTTCTCTTTTTTTTTTTCAACGTAAACTGCAAACCATTTCTTCTAAATCTCTGGGTTTCACCACTATTTGTTCCAAACCCACAAATCCCTCTCCTTGCCCTGAATCCCAAATGCGTTTTGATTGGAAGCAGCCAAGCATTTGACTGAAAAGTAGCACAAACCCCCCGTCTCTCTCTTCTTCTTCTTCTCTTAGCCGAACTTCTCCAGTTTTTCTCTCTCTCTCTCTCTCTCTCTCTCTCTCTCTCTCTCTCTCTCTCTCTCACCCCCCCTTGCCCCATCCTCTCCATTCAATTACCGAGGCGTTAGGCCAGCATTGTTATTCAGAGGGGGTGCTTGATGGCTTCATTGCGCCTCTCCGTAGGCCCTCATTAGCGTAATGGCCTCTCCTTACGCACTAGGTGCATACCTTTGCAGAGATCCTCTTTTGTTTCTCAGCATATACAAGGCTTTTTTTGTAATCTCTATCAGCACGTCTTCTCTCTCTCTGTCTTTCTCTCTCTCCTTCTCCCTCCTCCACGATTCTCTCCCTCCTCCATTTCCATACTCCTCTAATAGCGCGAGCATTTGCGTACTGGAGATGTTTAGCTTGAGTAAAGTTTAGCTTTACTTTTTCTCCAGAGGGTTTTATGGGTTTTATCTCACTGCTGTTTTGCATAGCTGTTAGACACGTTTGTGAAGTTAGATCAGACATTGCCACAGTGTCAGGAAGGTGCTCAGGTTTTTTTCCTCTCTCTACCGATTAGAAAGATTAGGAAGTCTTTTTAAGAACACACACACACATTGCTTGAGTACATAGTCTGATACTCAAATTGAGTTAGTGCCAAGTCTTGTGTGTGAACTTATCACATTTAGCCCAAGGTGCAAGTCAGGGGGATACGTGTACCTGTGAGCGCGAGGTGGACGAGCTTAGCCTGTCAATCGACACCTTTCTCGTCTGAGCCGTGACTCAGCCGCTCCAGTGGCCGGCATTCTTTACATATTTACACACCAATCTTAAGCCGGGGCCCTCGCAGCGGCGACGCAGACGCAGCTGTCAAAATCCCACCAGGACCTTTCCAAACAAACCAGAGGAGGTCCTGCGTCTGTCCGCATCTCAATTACCCCCCCCTCCTCCTCCTCCATCGCAAACTGCCACAGAGTTTTGAAACAAACGCACAAATACGCATCCTGTTTGCCAGGAGGATAAGCGTTTAGTCCTCACTTCACCCCCCCCCACCCCCCACCCTTCCACCTCGTCTGGAATGCAAGTAAGTGCTCATGCTGTTCTCAGAGACGTCAGGCCGAGATTTGTGATGGTTGACAGGCAGAGATATTTTTATTTATTTATTTATTTGTAAACCTCGCCTCGAGTCTGTGGGCCCCTCAGCATTCCAGTGCGCTTACCAATCCAAGTCAAACACGAGCGTGTCGAGGGAAGGAAAGAGGAGGAGCCTGGCGCAGGTAATGAATGAATGAATTAATTATAATAAACATGGCTGCTAACGACAGCGGTGATCAGATTACCCGCCGTGTCGCGTCGCATCTCGTCTCCAGATTTACAGAGGCAAAGTGTCGCTTACAGATGAACCTGAGACGAAACCTGTTTATATCTCGATCCAGCGTTTACATACCGAGAAAGAATCTGAACTTGGAGACATGATCATTTTGATCACAAGACACATTTGTTGAATCGACACTTTCTTGTCGTTTTCAGGGTTAAATTCGGCTGGTGAAAGCGCCGACTCTGAGGTTAAGACACGATATGTAAAACAGCTATTACACCTTTTTTCCCGAGAACACGAAGAGCTCGACGTCTCATCTTTAACAGCTTTAGAGCGATGTTTTCAGACGTGAGAAGCATCTGAAATAAAAGAGGGGGAAAAGAAAAACCCTCTGCGGTATATCAGAGTTTGGGATACCTGTGGGAGTTTGAGCAGGAATGTAAATATTGAGACGGTAAAAGAAAAAAAAAGGCCATTATTCTCCCGTAACCTTTCCTCTCGCCGGCCCACGAGCGGACTCGGAGATCCAGAGCGTCTCGGAGCGGGCAGGAATCCGGCAGCTTCGAGACGCGTTAACCACTTTTCATAAACACAAATATAGAGCAGGTCAAACACTGCGGGCTGAGTTTTTTTTTTTTTTTTTTTCTCCCCCCCCCAGCTCCTCGCTAAAGCTGACGTCTTCCAGCATCCGTGTTCACGTCTCGCTAAGCTACAGCGCGGCCCAGACCGGACTAATTCACGATCACTGGGTTTTTTTTTTTTTCTGGTCTGATTTATTTAGACAGTGCTAGCTGAACCGTGTAAAGACTTTTCAATGATGTTCGGAGACGAACAAGTCTGTCATGTTTTATTTTAATTTTTTTTAATCCTCTCCAGACTTGTCGTTATCATACGATCCTTCGATTAGTCTTTAGCGTTGGGGTTTAAGAAGTGGAAGCGATGTAACATTCCAAGACCCGCCCAGAGTGACTCACTCCTTCACTCATAATAAAATCCTCAGCCTTTTATTCACACAGGATTAGCTCTGTTTACGCTGTCGACTTTACCCTAATAACCGGCGCGCGAGAAGGCCAAGCGAGATGCATTTGTGTTCAGAATGAACAGCTTTGGCCTCGCAGAAGTCGGTCCAGTTCTGAAAGAGCGGGAGGAAAAAACTGGGGTGTGAAGAAACCTGGAACCACCAGCGTGGAACTAATGAGGAATTCAACACTCCAGGGTCTGATGGTAGAGGAAAACAATCAGCCACACGTCCCAGAGGGTTTAATTTCCTCTTATACCACGGACATCAGCACTTTTTGTCCGTTTCTTGCTACTTTATTAATCATTCTTGAACTTCCTGTGGTCACTTCCGTCTTACTCTGAAACTGGAGACTCCTTTGCGGCCACACGCTTTTATGTGGAAGCTGTTATAGAAATGCTCCGACCAATCAGATTTGAGAATCCCTCAGCGGTTTGTGTGGTTCCTGTATCACGAGCGAGGAATTCCTTCAGTGGAATGCAAACTTTTTGTTGATGTAAATAAAAGTGGGTTTAGCATGTGTAGGTCAGTCCCCTGGATTCCACTCTGTCCTCTCCACTGTTGCGTAAACGTGCGGAACTGCAGCGTCTGGCGCCCACGCTCACAAACAAACGCGGCTCGGTGGAAACGGTGTTTAGTCTGCAGCGCCGTGGAGCTCGGTGCGGTGGGAGGAAGGGCAGAATCACCCAGTCGTCCTGCTGCTGCTTCGGTTTCGCCGGTCCGCCGGACGCCAGAGAGCCCTTTCAGCTAAATTCAGCCCCGAAACTGTCGCTTCCCCCAATCTGCTCCTGCTTTCCTTCACCTTTATTCAGAGTATTCGTTTTACGCTTTCTCAGAAGTGCATGAGGAAAAGTGTTTTTCTACTTCCTGTTTAGTTTTGCCCCAGAAAAGCTCTAGCCTTCTTTATCTCTCTCTCTCTCTGTTCCCTCTCTGCCATTAGATATTCCCTTTATAGTCCTGCACAGCTTCTCAAGAACACGGCCCTTCAGGAGGGATCTCTCCCTCTCTCTCTCTCGCTCTCTCTCTCTGTCTCCCACTCTTTCTCACTCTGTGTTTCTCTCTGACACTCTCTCACACACACACACTCGCCAGCGACTCCCGACGTCCTGTCACGCCCTTTGAAGTGTTTGAGGAAGAGTATGTGTATAAATTTATTTGCTTATCAATTTATTAATCCAAGGCGGGTGTTTTGCTTGGAAACCCTGCTCGCTTTTGGGACTCCTCTTTTGGGAGAATACGAGTTTCTAACGACAGCGCGCGCGCGTGTGTGTGTATGTGAGAGAGAGTGAGTGAGTGAGTGTGTGTGGGTTTTTTTCCTCCTCCTCAGACTCATCATTTGTGCCGGATATTACCTGAATGTAATAACTAAAAGCACTAAGCTACTGAAAGCGTGAACAACTTCCATATCCCTTTCTCTTCTCCTCTTTCACGTTTTCTCAGGGTGTGTATACTTACTGCTCTCGCCCAGAGCGGCATTTTAACAGCGCCGAGCAATTCCAGCATTCACTTAGCCCCCGTGTAATTAGTAGAAGTTGGCTGGAATCAGTGTTATTACAACAATTAAAGCCCGAGGCGTTCCTCGAGTCAGAGGCACACAATCGGATTCTGCGGCAGAGATGCTGTTAGCGTCGGGGCGAGTTATAGCCAGAGGTTGAGGTTCCCTGTGCGTGGATCTGGCGTGACACACGGAGCAGGGGGGAAAAAAAACAAGCATATATACGTGTTGTTTGACGTGATGGGAAAACTTCGGCATCTCGCAGCTGTCCAAAATAAGGAGCACTGGAAGTGCGTCCACATTCTTACCGTATACGTGATACGGACACCAACTGCCACAGTATGCGTGGTATATAGTAGCCTATAGGGACGTGTGTGTGTTTTGGCAGGGATCATGTGTCCACTCTGCCTTCGCTCTCGTAGATATCCGCGCCCAGCGGCCCCAGACACCCAGGTTTACCCCCCTGGGAGCAGAAAGGCCAGGGGGGAGATCCATCTCCGGGGCCGATAAGACCTCTCAGGGCTGATTGATGGCGTGCCCTGTGTACCCCTCATCTACAACTCCACCCCCCCAAAACATCTCCTAGTTCTCCAGCTCCTCCACTTCAGCTGCAGCGAGGGCCTCATGGGATGACGTGTGGCCCCTCGCTCTGAGCGCAGGGTTTTATTTCACGTGTAGAGGCATCTAGGCTCTTAAAAACCAGGGCACTAAGTGCTAGACTCCAGGCTAATAAAACCGGATTGTTCCGAATGGGGGAGGGCGAGAGAGAGAGGGAGAGGAGGGGTGCACCTCCTAAACAGAGCTTCATCAGTCTGGTATTCCAACCAGATGGTTTCAGTTAAAGCTTAGCAGAGAGAGAGAGAGAGAGAGAGTGTGTGTGTGTGTGTGTGTGTGTGTGTGAAGGGGATGGAGTCTGAGAGATTTGGCCGTGATAGGAAGTAGCTTTTAGGTGCTGCGAGATAGATAGAGAGAAGAGGCCTGAAGCAGAGGCGACAGCACCGATAACAACCAGAGAGTCACTGAGACGGTCCCTGTGTGTGTGTGTGTGTGTGTGTGTGTAAAAAGAACAGCAGAACCGCACGGGTGATTACACAGAGCGAGCGGTTTGCAGTCCTAACCACTGGCATGCGTACAAGAAACAAGGACAAGCATTATGCACACTCTTCCAGCAGCACGCAGATTTAAAGCGCCGCTGCACTGGTCTGACAATCTGCCGAGTGTTGGCGCTTCACGCGGCGGGTGTGTGTGGAGATAGAATTCCCGCTCAGAAGGCACACTGGAGATCAGAGCCGAGGCGTTTCCTCTCGCGTGTGTCCTCCGGTTGTAGCGTTAAGGAGATTTACGCTGCGCTAATCCACTTCAGCGGTGTGGAGGATCCTCCGTGTCACGCTGCGTTAGGAAACCAGCAGCAAGCTTTAACGACATCACAAATCCGCCATATTCACACATTTTTACACGAGAGGTGATCTTTCTCTCCATCTAGCGCTTCCTTTGCAATTTCTTTTTAATAACCATCTCAATTTTTCAACTAATAATGCACCATCAGCAGCCCCGAGTTCTGCCCTGCGTCCCTCCCAGTTTCTTGGAGGAGGTTCCTCTGGTTCACCTCAACGTCCTTCACGTCACCTCCTCGACTCGAGCGTCTGATCATGTGACCGGACACTGACTCTGTGTGATGGGTCTGATTGAAACTAGTGCTACAGATAACACACACACACACGCTTCTCTGATGACTTGTGTATTAGGTCCGGACATCTCTGGCATGTTGGGCTCCTGTGTTACACCAGCTGTCATCACACACCGGCCGCACGTGACTCCGCCATTAGCTTCAGTTTGATTTGGACTCGCTCATGGACAGAACTGAAGGTGTGTGTTGTTTTTAGCGAACATGGAGTGTGTGTGAGAGGAGAAGTCTTGCTCTCTGTGTGTGTGTGTGTGTGTGTGTTGGCAGGAGGAAAGCTGGCGCTGAATGAGCTCTTTGAGTGGCTCAGACTGTAAAGTATGGCAGGACAAAGGCCTCAGAGTAGCAGCTGAGACACACACGTTTTCTGCACCATTGCTGAAGCTGGACACTTGAGCATGCATGTATGGTGCTCATGGTTGCATGCATGTGGTGTTAAGTCTGTTACTTTTCTGTGTGTGCATGCGTAGCTGTCACTCTCACCACACACTCCTGCCGCGAACGCTAATGTTTATCCTGCAGTGATATATTCTTTATATTCAATACTTTTCACTAGCACCAACAGAATAGACAGTGTTGAGGGTGGTGTTAATCAACTAAGGGTCTGACTTAGTCTGCTAGCTTTCCAGTAAGTAAGTGTGTGTGTGTGTGTGTGTGTGTGTGTGTGTGTGTGTGTGTGTGTGAGCTCAGCAGGTGGGTAAGTTGTATATTTGCTACTTTATGGATTTTCCGTGAGCAGACTGACTGTGGCATTACACACACCAGCTTCAGCTTCATAAAACTCTCTCTTAAACTCCTCTTAGCATCCAAGCTGTCTCACACTCTCTGTCTCTCTCTTTCTCTCCCTCTCTTAATCTGTCTCTGTCTCTCTCTATCTGTCTCTCTGTTTGTCTTTCTCTGTCTGTCTCTCTCTCTCTCTCTCTCTCTCTGTCTGGCTGCCTGTCTCTCTCTCTCAATCCGTCTTTCTCAATCTGTCTCTTTCTGTGTCTCTCTCAGTCTCTCTGTCAGTTTTTCTCTCTCTCTCTCTCTCTCTCTCTCTCTCTCTGTGTCCGTGTGTGTGATTAGCCTCTCGGCCCCGGTGCTGAATACTCACTCTGTGAGACTAATTCGGGGTCAAAGTCTCTCTCTGTCATTTAATCGCATTTGTTTGCCCACACCTCAGACTTGGCTACACACACACACACACGCACCTCACTCTTCCACACGTACACACACAGACCAGAGTTTCTGGTTAGATGTCACTCATTGCTGCTTTTTTCCGTGGGGTGAAGGGTGAAAGGTCAATGCTGTGGGTCACAGGCCTGAGTGAGATTACTGAGACCTCTGTGTGTGTGTGTGAGAGAGAGAGAGACTTGATTGACATTGAGACTCACTTTTTTGACATGTTAAATATTTAGCTCTCTCCATGCGAGCACGGCATCTTTCTCTTCAGGCTGCAGTCTGAACTGCAGGAAGGCTTTTCTCTTTATTTTTTGTTTTTATTTATTTATTTTTTCTGTGTATTCACACAATCCTGTGATGGAATGTACACAAGTCAATATGTGCTGAATTAAATACACACCCTCAGAACAAGTAAGTGTGTGTGTGTGTGAGAGAGAGAGAGAGAGAGAGAGAGAGAGAGAAGGAGTGTGTGTGGGTGGGTGAGGGAGAGGGTGTGTGTGAAGGTGTGAGAGAGGGTAAGTGAGTGTGTGTGTGAGAGAGAGGGTGAGCGGGTGTGTGTGGGTGATGGTGTGTGAGAGGGAGAGTGCGGGTGTGTGTGGGTGAAGGTGTGTGAGAGGGAGAGTGCGGGTGTGTGTGAGAGGGTGAGCGGGTGTGTGTGGGTGAAGGTGTGTGAGAGGGAGAGTGCGGGTGTGTGTGAGAGGGTGAGCGGGTGTGTGTGGGTGAAGGTGTGTGAGAGGGAGAGTGCGGGTGTGTGTGAGAGGGTGAGCGGGTGTGTGTGGGTGAAGGTGTGTGAGAGGGAGAGTGCGGGTGTGTGTGAGAGGGTGAGCGGGTGTGTGTGGGTGAAGGTGTGTGAGAGGGTGTGTGTGTGGGTGAGAGAGGGTGAGCAGGTGTGAGAGAGAGGGTGAGTGGGTGTGTGTGGGTGAAGGTGTGTGAGAGGGAGAGTGTGTGTGTGTGAGAGGGAGTGTGTGTGGGTGAAGGTGTGTGAGAGGGAGAGTGTGTGTGTGGGTGAGAGAGAGGGTGAGCGGGTGTGTGTGAGAGGGTGAGCGGGTGTGTGTGAGAGGGTGAGCGGGTGTGTGAGAGGGAGTGTGTGTGGGTGAAGGTGTGTGAGAGGGAGAGTGTGTGTGGGTGAGAGAGAGGA
>NC_080714.1:3124258-3139258 GCF_019097595.1 Hemibagrus wyckioides
CTTGAATAAACACTACTCTCTAACATGTTTCCCTGTAGTCATACATGGCCACGTGGCTCAGCTCTCTGCTCTGAGTTCTGTGCTCTGATTGGTCAGAAAGCGTTGATTAACTTTCTCTCATGCGCTGTATATTAGTGCGCTGGTTCTGACCCCTTATCATTTTTATACCAAGATCTCGTTCAGAAAGAGCTGCTGATGATGAGCGTAAGACAGTAGAAGGAGTGTCCAGTGTCAGAGTGGACGCTGTGTGTTGTGGTTGTGTAACGGGAACTCGCTTGTTGTGAAGGAAAAAAAAAGAAATAAAAGGCTTTCAGTGTCTCTTTGTTATAAATAATAATAACAATAAAAATGACACTAATAATAAGTGGTAAGTTTTGTGCTCGTGTCCTCATCATGATTCAAGATGACTTTAAAGCTTTCTGATCACGACTGGATACTTCATCCAGTCCTGGCGTCTTTACCTCAGGATCTCGGGGTCAGTCCAGGTGGAGGTGAGGTCAGGTACGCAGATGCAGCTCTTTTTTACAAGGCGCTGGTGCTGCCAGACAGCTGACGCCGCCGTGTTTTATGGCTGTTTACCGTTCCGTCTCAGATAAATCTCTCGATCTCTGCATGCTCATGTGCCTCCTTTTCTTCTCTATTACTTTACAATTTAGATTTTTTTTTCCCCCACTTGACCCTTGTTAACCGTGAGATTCGAAACGCAGCCCATGCGGTCAGGAGGCTGTGAGGTTACGCCCACTCCCGGGAGGTGAAGCCCTGCTTTTGTTTGTCCAATTCTCAGTTATCTCCATCTCAGAGACTTTCCGTGACCCATTCAGCGATGTCCAGGTGTGGTCCTCACACACACACACACACACACACACACTCCTGTTTGCTTCTGTCATTGTACTCTGGAGCCTTCCTGTTTGCTCTGCTACGCCTGAAGGACTCAGGATTTCAGGCCCAGTGCTGAAGGAACAAAAAAATGTCCAATAATCAGACAACCAGTATGAAGAGTAACTGGCGATGTTCGGCATGCAGAGCGCTGTTTTTTTGCCCCAGTGGCTGGTGGTGTGTGTGCGTGATATCACCCGCATTGTCATCCCGGTCTTTATACGTCTCTGTGGTTTTTATGTGGAAAATGAGGAGCGTGTGTTTTGTACGGTGTCACTCGTAACGCAAAGCCTGAACAGATTTACTGAAAAAGCCCAAGGCTTTCGGAGCTGGAACTGGGAGTCGCTGCGGCTCTGCCATTTCCCAGCGCTGCCAGGGTGTCCCACATTTGGAAATACTCATGTGGAGTGTGTGAGTGAGCGAGAGAGGGAGGCTCCAGGCATGGACGTGGATGTGGATAGTGAAGGAGGTCTACAAACAAAAAAAAAAAAAAAAACTAGTGCTGCGAATTCTCCATCGTAGAAAATCTCTCTCTCCGTACATCGGAATTCTCTTTAATATAAACAACGCAGTTTTCCACCATTACTTTGTCCAGCGAAATTTTCTCCCTCTCAAATCTTGAGAAAGATTGGAAGATGCTCTCGTGAGCACAGCAGCCCAGAACTCTTCTGACTTTAACCCTCTGAGCGCTAGAGGAGAAAAGAAACGCCAACGCTAGAAAGTTTTCAGACAGATGAACACGCTGAGTGACTAGATATAAATTTATAATCGTTTGAGACTTGTTAAATCGTCAGATCCGACAACACACACCCGTAACACACACACACACGTCTTCCATTCCGGGCAACGTCACATAGTTTTATAGAAAAAGTCTGAGCGAGTTAAAATGGCGTTTTGAGAAACGTGTGTACGTGTGTGTACAGGGTCGAGTGAGCCTGAGCAGGCAGGGCTGGAGATCTGGGCCTCACACACACACACACACACACACACACACACACTAAGCCATCTATAGACAGCTGTGGGACAAGGGGGGAAGGGGTGTGTGTGTGTGTGTGTGTAGGAGTGGGTGGGTTTGTGTCAGAGGGGGCTGTGGAGTGAACACAATCACTGCTCTGTTTTCATAAGACTTGTGGTATGTGTGAGCAGAAACAAATGTGTTTAATTTAGCCCTCTTTTCTGTTCCTTCCACCCCTCCACCCACTCTCTCTCTCTCTCTCTCTCTCTCTCTCTCTCTCTCTCTCTCTCTCTCTCTCTCTCTCTGAAAGGGCTAGTTTAAATGGTGGCTCTCTTAACACAAGCTCTTATTGAAGGCCTGGCACTCACTCAGCACGGCCAGATCAAATTTACTCTCAGGCAAATATTTATTTTCTCTTTTTCAGCCAGTTAAAGGTGGGGTTTGACTTCGCTCTCTCTCTCGCTCGCTCTCTCGCTCTCTCACTCACACGCACAATTTCTATCTTTCTGTCTCTTTCTGACTTTCTCTCTCTCCCTCCCCCCTTCCCCGCTCTCTCTCTTCACTGTATCTCTCTCTCACACACACACACACACACACACACACAATTTCTCTCTCACACTATTCTCTCCCTCTCTCTCTCTCTCTCTCTCTCTCTCTCTCTCTCACCCCCCCCCCCTCTCTCTCCCCAAAGTTTACAAGTGATTATTATGCCAATGGGTGAGGTGGGCCGTCTAGTTGCCAGTGGTAACCCCATAACCAGCGTATCCCATAATTATCAGGAGTGACTCGTCACATGGTTGTAAATGAGACTTCCAGGATTTTTTTTTTTATTTTTTCTCTCTGCTGTTTTGTTTAGGTCTTTCTTTTTTTTGCCCGCTTTACCAGAATATGACTGTGCGCTTTATGAGACTTTATTCTGCTGTAATAGCTTAAGCAGTGCACGCACACACACACACACACACACACACACACACATACACACACGCACACACACACGTTAATGGTATCCCACTGTTGAGGTTTTACAGCAAGCATCCAGTCAGCCATTTCACAGCTAGCCACAGTGTCTGGTTTTTATTATTTAAAGGAGAAAAAAGTTGGCTAATTGCTCTGTAATTCACTCGCCCTCTCCGGCCATAAAGGACTCGGCAGCTCGGAGCGCAGGTCTGAGAGAGAGAGACAGAGACAGACAGACAGACAGACAGACAGGTTTGGGGTT
The DNA here is from genome assembly GCF_019097595.1 of Hemibagrus wyckioides. Taxonomy (NCBI): domain Eukaryota; kingdom Metazoa; phylum Chordata; class Actinopteri; order Siluriformes; family Bagridae; genus Hemibagrus; species Hemibagrus wyckioides. The sequence continues at coordinate 3,127,309 of NC_080714.1, forward strand.
AAAGGGGGTGGTTGTGGTGGTGGTGTAATCAGATCTCCAGGTACTGAGGAACCTCACAGTGGCCTGGTAATTGACTTAAACAGTATGACCAGGTTTCCTCTGCCCTAGGAGAGAGACACACACACACACACCGCCTCCTGCCACACACACTCATCATTTACCGCTGCTTCTAATTACGCGCAAGGTTTCACTTCAACTGTTGTTTTCCGCAACACAATAGCTCACTTATTCTATAGACTAACCTTTCAGCTGAGAGCTCTGTCTGTCTGTCTGTCTATTAATCTATCTGTGTCTCTCTCTCTGTCTGTCTCTCTCTGTTTGTGAATCTCTCTGTCTCTCTCTCTCTCTCTGTCTCTCTTACTAGATCTGTTTTTTTTAAGTCTGTCTTTAAGTCTGTCTTTTTTCATACTGTCACTGTCTTTATCTGTCTGTCTCTCTCTCTCTCTCTCTCTCTCTGAATCAATCTCTCTCTCTCTCTCTCTCTCTCTCTCTCTGAATCAATCTCTCTTTCTCTTTCCTCTCTCCCTCCCTCCCTCTGTGTGTGTGCGCATGTGTGTTTCTCATGCAGCTGAAACAGGATTAGTAGTCAGGAGGAAGTCGTAGATCAGGATCATGTCATGGCCAGAATTCAGCCGCGACTCGGACGAGCATGACAGCCATGACAAAAAAGCGTCCGGCTCCGTTTAAGCTAGGGGCGTGGCCTCGTCCCACAAAGACACCAGGGAACGGAGGGGACGCTTTTAACCTGTTAGTGCGGGGTCCACAAACCTCAAACATTACACATGTTCACACGCAGACTCGTTCAAGGTAATTAAGAGAGCGACGTCTGAGGAAGAGCTGAGCGTAATAGATCACCAGGTTCAAGAAATAAGTTCTTCATGCTGCTTTATGATCTTCAGAGCTTTCTAGGCTTCGAGGAAGTTACTGAATTGTGTTGAGACATGAAGAAAAACCTCCTAAAGACATGAGAACATGAGGAGGAAAAGCTCCAGCCATGCCTTCATCAGAGCTGAGGCTTGTATATTTTTGCAGTGTGTTCACAGAAAAGTCATTTTACAGTTTTTCCTGCTAACCACAACACGTTTTCTTTGGCCGTCGTGAAGATCTTTATTTCGACTTTTATGGTCTGGTGTGTGTCGATCATTTCGGCGCCGCAATATTTTTATATACAACTCCCTTACTTTGCTTCCCTTCACTTCCTTTCCTTTATTCACGCTAGTGCTAGAGCGAAAACTTAAGCTGTCAAGTATTTAAAAACAAATCACACACACACACTCCTCACCCCGATCCCTCTCCACTAAGAGCTCTATTGTGCATTAAGAGGCCTACGAGCCTGTCCTGAAAAAAAGAAAAAGGGTCGGGGTTGCCACGGAGACCGGTGCACTCTGTCAGGTCAACCTTTAACCCCGGTTTTTAGGGCTGTCAGGCGGTGAATGGGAGAGCCACGGAGCCGTACGGGTCACGCCGGAAAACACTTAAATTCGCAGCGTCCGCACGGTGAAGGACGTTGGGAGAGCACCGCGGGGCCGAGTCGAACAAGTGGCGGAGCCGGGAGCACAAATAATAAAAACGCAGTGTTTTTTCTCCTCCTGAGATCGTCTCGCCTGGCTGTAAACAGCTCACCAGCCAAAACAAACAATCCTTCGCCTCGAGCAGACTCGCTAATGCAGAGAAGTCGCCGATGGGGCGTGGGCGTGTGAACGGTTTGAAGTTCAGGGCAGGTGCGTCTGCGTAAGCGTTGTCTGTTGTGTGTGTGTGTGTGTGTCATGGCAGTGTAAGTGAGCGTGATGTCTGCAGGGTTTTGGCTAATCGTCATCACCACCTCCCTGTAATTACTGCCCCATTAGCACGCTTGTGTCTCCTATTTGCCTGAGAATGCCTTCCGTAATTGTTTAATTTGCCACAAGTGCTGAACAATGGAGCCCGGCCGGGGCTAGGTGGGGTATTTTTTTTTTTTCTTCCCTTGTCTGCCTCCTCCTGTGCGTAAGGCTGATGTGTTTGTGTGTGTGTGGACTAGCGGGAGGTGTAAATGAGCAGCATTAGGCAGGTGATGGACTCCTGACAATAGGCAGGCACACAGGGCTACGTTAGTGTTATCAGCCCCGATTAGCACCTTAACGCAGCCGCCTGCAGGGGGGCCATTTGGCATCGGCAGGGGGGCTTAAATAAGCACACACACACCAGGTGATTGACATTATCTTCTGGGTGTGTTTGGAGTGCTGGGTATGGAGAACTGACTATGTATGGGATACAAGAATGTGTGTTTTGGGGGGGTGAAGGGTAATGGGTTGGTTGTCTCACACACACACTAACCATGTGGTCATTTTAAAGACAAAGAAATGATGGACGTTTAATGGAAAGAGCTTTAGTATGGAAAAAGATTAGAGAGAGTGTGTGTGTGCGTCCAGGTGTTAAGGTCCAAGCCTAGGTCTGGTGATATGACAACAAACTGAGACAAAACACCAGAAGTTCTGAAGCAGATGACGGCGTCTAGACAAAATTTAATAACGTTTCTATACAATTGTATAAATTTTTATTCTTTTAAAGAGTCACTATATTGAGGAGACATAATATGGAGGAGGTTTCCGAAACCATACAGTAACATGAGCGTCTTTTCCGAAGGTGGATACTTTCCTGAAAGTCTTCAGGGATTGAGAATTTTGGTGCTTAAGGCTCTGGGTTGTTGACCGGATGATCGGGGTTCAAGCCCCAGCACCACTGTTTGGCCCTTGAGCAAGACCCCTAACCCACCCTGCTCCAGGGGCGCTGCATCATGGCTGACCCTGTGCTCTGACCCCCAAGGATGGGATATGTGAAGAAAGAATTTCACTTTGCAGTAATGTATATGTGACACAATTTTTCCCATCGTGAGGGCGGAGTTATCTGGCATGTTTGGTTTTTTTGTTTGTCTTTTTTTTTTTTTTTATGTCGTCACCACATCCTGACCTACATGCCCGCTTCCTGCAACACCTTCAAACTTTCTAACCCAAAAACTTGAGCGTCCCAGATCGAGTCTAAACCAAAGCGTGTCACTCTTCCTCCTGTCTCTGTTTCGGGCAAAGAATGAGCTTCCTCTTACTGACGACTGCCCCTCACATCTGCCTCCCTGGCAGACCTCCCTCTCTCTCTCTCTCTTTCTCTCACTCTCCCTCTCTCTCGCTCTCTCTCTGCCGTCGAAGAAAGTGACAAAGCTTTCCTGGCGTCTCTCCTCTCCTCTCCTCTCGGCTCTCTCACACTCCATGAAAGAGGCGGAACAATCAACCCCGCGCCCGCTGGCACTCGCCACACCCTGGAGCATATGCCGTATTCTCTCTGTTCACAGCACCAAAGGCACTCGCCTGGCACGGTTCTGGACAGCATTTCGACCACCTTTTGTATCGCAGCGGCGTCCCGGACAGCCCTCATTACCAGCGCCGAGCTCCGTCTGATCTCCGAGGCCAAGCCGGAGCGCTGGAAGACAATTAGAGAGAGGGAGACGGATCAGACGCAGCCTAGTTTCGGATCGAAAATATTAGCTTTAGCGCTGCTCTTCGAGGCATCTGTTTATGGAAATCAGTCATTAAAGGTGCACCAGGAGAACTTTTAAACGAATTCTTGTCGTTTTTTAGAAAGAAGTATCTTTAAAAATAAGAAGGAGGCTGTTGCACAGGTAAAAATATATCGCTCATAAAAAGCTATTTTGGGTAATTATCAGCTTGGTTCGGCGGCTATGCTGACACACTTTTTCTCTCCTCTTCTCTAAGCAGTCGTCTGGTAGCTAACGAACAGCCGTACAGGAGAATGTTCTCAATTTCCTGCGTTTTATTGATGCTGGTTTGGGATGTGCAATAAAGGGTGATGAGCAGCCCACCCCCTGTGGGAGGTGTGTGTGTGTGTGTGTGTGGTTTCATGCCAGCTCTCTTGTCTGCATTGTTTAAACTGAACTTGAGTGCACCTGCAAAGCATTAGCACAGAGCCTTAAGTGTACTGTAAAACCTAATTACTGAATCCAGTTTATACCCCGGCTTTTTCCAAACCCTCCATATAAACACTTCATATAAAGCTCAACAACTGTCTCTCTCTCTCTCTCTCTCTCCTCTCTCTCTCTGTCACTCTCTCTGTGTCTCTGTCCATCTCTGTCTCTCTCTCTCTCTCTCTCTATATTCATATAAAGTTCAACAACTGTCTCTCCCTCTTCCTTTCTCTCTGTCTGTCTCTCTCTCTCTCTCTCTCACTTTCTCACTGTCTGTGTCTCTGTTGGTCGGTCTCTCTCTCTCTCTCATTCTCTGTCTCTCTCTCTCTCACTCTCTCTCTCTGTCTGCCTCTCTCACACTCTTATTCTGTCTGTCTGTCTGTCTGTCTGTCTCTCTCTCTTTCTGTCTGTCTCTCTCTCTCTCTCTTTCCGGATATAGATTGTGCTGACCAGTGCTGTCGGATTTTTGGGGGGAGTGTGTGTGTGTGTGTGTGTGTGTGTGTGCGCGCATGCCAGCTCGAGGACAGTTTTAGTGGCACTGGTCCTGGCCCGCTGCTCTGTTTAGACAGGCCTGATGTGCTAAGTGGACAGGATGCCGACACACACACACACACACACACACAGTATATAGAGTCTTCTCAGGCTGTGTTGTTGAATTGTATGAGGTTCTGGATATGTGTGTGTGAGCAGGAGAAGCTGCAGTAAGGGCAGGAGGAAAAGCTCCAAGTTACTGCACTGTACTTCTTTTTCTTCCTTCTCCTCTCATCTCTCTCTCTTATTCTGTCTGTTCTTTTTCTCTCTTATTTCACTCTCATTATCTTTCTCTCCCTCATTCTGCTTTTCTTCTCTGTTGTTCTCTCCCTGTTTTTCTTGTTTCGTTTTGTCGTCTTTCATTTCTTTTCTGTTCTTCTGTCGTTATCTTTCTTTTCTCTCTCTGTCTTTTCATCTTTCACTCTCTCATTCCACCTCTCTCTCTCTCTCTCTCTCTCTCTCTCTCTCTCTCTCTCTGTGCCATTCAGCTCTGATGTCAATCCTAAGAATTTCCTCTCTTTTCGGATGGGAACGAGGGGCCCACACTGCGCTCTCTCTCTCTCTCTCTCTCTCTCTCTCTCACACTCACACACACACACACACACACACACACCACACACACACACACCCCTCCTCTCTCTCCCCCTTTCCACTGGCCCCCCAGCTGTCAGGAAACAATACCCTGTGCCTGCTCCAACAAACCTCATTCCTGAAAATGTTTTTCTTCTCTCCTCCCTCCCTCTCCCTCTCTCTCTCCCTCCCTCTTCTCCTGTCCGTCCCCCTCTCTCTCTCTCCCTCTCTGTCCGCTTGCTCTTCCCCTCTGCTCCGTAATGCCTTTTCCATTTTTAAACTCTGGGCCATGTAAACTTCCTCCATCAGTGTCCAGAGTCGAGAGAGAGACTGACTCGTCCTCCTCTCCAGTTTAAAGCTCTCTGGTCAAATCTCTGTGAAAGATACGAGCACCAATCCTGTTTCATTTCCAATTAAACCTCGTATTTACACAACTCACCTTCAGCTGACCCTCAGAACCCAGGCCTGGACTCGGGGGTGGAGGGGGGGATCATCCAAATGAATAATTTTCAGATTAGTAATGATGAGACTCGCTGCCAGTTCCTGAGCGCTGTAATGTTTTATGTGTACAGAGAGTTTCATCACTGTTACACACATGAGGAACGGAAAAAGAAACACACACACACACACCAAGGAGGTCCGAACCTTTTCTTTTCTTTTTCTTTTTTTTTAATTCTTAATGCAATTAAACTCGCACACATGCCTCCATTTCACTGATATGAGTGCTCCATATTATTACAGTTATAATGATAATAAAAAACACACAGCTCGCTTCTCAATCCAACAGTGACTGGGTTCTGGAGCTGTGTGTGTGTGAGAGAGAGAGACAGACAGGGTGTATGTGTGAGAGAGAGACACACACTGTGTGTGTGTGTGTGTGTGTGTGTGTAAGAGAGAGTGTTAGGAGTGTGTGTATCACACAGGTGTTGAGTGAAGGAATCTTCCCATGAAAGTTTAGTGGTGTCCAGTTGCTTCTCTATCAAACAATTCAACTGGAAACATTGCACACACAGCAACATCTCTCTCTCTCTCTCTCTCTCTCTCTCTCTCTCTCTCTCAGCTCTGTTTAAAGCACTTTAAGAGTTATCTGCGAGCGTGCACGTGTTTGCATTCTGGCGTATTTTTGGCTTTGTTTTGTTTGTTCCAGAGAGCCGGGTGACAGCAAGTGAGTTTAGTCAGACCTGCCGCAAAGGACTGTGGGAAAGTCTAGTACCGAGCGTGCGCGCACACACACACGGAATCGAAATTAGCTCAGCGCAGCCCGCAGTAATCTGTAAGAATATGGGAGCGCTCGCACAACAGCTTTTTATTAGTTTTAAATCTAGGGGAGCAGCGGGGAGAAAAAATGTCCGCGCGCATGAAAATCTGCTGTATCCGGCCATTAAACTGATCCGCAAACCAGATGTGCGAGACGAGGATCGAGTCCACGGGCCGAGAGAGAGAGGCAGGAAGTAAGGGGGAGGTCGAGGGGTGGGGGAGCTGGGGGGGGGCTGTCCGACAGGAGCAGGGGGGTGATGGGGGTTTAGCCAGTCGTCACTCATCAGGGGGGAAAAAAAAAATATTCCTGGACACCTGGAATGCTCTACGATGATGATGATGATGATGATGAAGATACGAAGATGAGCCAGTGGTTGTCGCAGGGGAGCGGTCAGGAGGTCAGGGATATTCACCAGGGCATCATCGGTGAATCCGAGCTCTCGCCACAGTCCAGCTTTCCCAGCACTCTCTGTGGGACGTCCTCCCAGCTGTCTCTCTCCCTCTCTCACACACACACACACACACACTCTCGATCTTTCTCGATGGGATCCCACAGATGGGCTCTTGTAGAAACACATTCCCCAACAAACGCCGATTTCACACTCTCCACTGCGCTCCCATTCCTCACGCTCACTGATGCTGACACACACCTGCAGGTGTGTGTGTGTGTGTGTGCGCACGTGTGTGTGTGCATGTAAGCACTCTCTGCTGACCTGTTATTTATGAGTTTTTCCTGGGCTGAGCGTCCTGTCGAGTCTGCACACATTGCACGGGGTGTGTGTCACTTCATCATCAGTCACCATTCCACTCTCAGATTATCAGCGTCAGATAAACAGCACTGTGAACTTCTCGGGAACAGAAATAAGGAGATCTGCCATGCGAGGACATACGGGGGTGTGTGAATGGGTCAGCTTTTTTTTTTTTTTTCCTGCTCTAATGTCGCTCATGTTAGTTTTGTCTTCTGTTTTCTTTCCACAGTATCTGCAGATGAAATGGCCGCTGTTGGATGTGCCGAGCTCAGCGGCGCTGAAGGACTCCAGATCACCTACACCGGGACATTTGGTAAACACACACACACACAAATGGTATGCGTACACCATATCTATTTCTGCAGCATAAATATGAATACATATCATCTTAGAAAAGAAGATTTCACATAAAATAAAAGTGCTTGTTATTGTTGTTGTTATTAAGTGCATCATGTGACTTTCCGGATGGTTCTTAAAGCCCCGGCTTCAACCCGTGAAAATGGAGACTCATTCCATGAACGTCTATCACCATATCGTTTATCAGTTACACCGAGCGCACTGGTATAAACCGAAGCCAAACCTTCTGACCAATCAGAATACAGAATTCACCAGTGCTGTGTTTCTATTAGTCAAAAGTACTTTAGGAAAGATTAGTATTATTTTTTATTGAAGTCAGGATTAGGTTTCTAGCACATTAGTTTTGACTTTTTATCTATCTGTCTGTCTGTCTGTCTGTCTGTCTGTCTGTCTATTTATTCCTTGAGCCTACCCACCAGTCCCCACCCATGTTCACTAATCTCCGCCCCCTGCATGTCTACAGTGGCCTTGTGTGTGTGTGTGTGTGTGTGTGTGTGTGTGTGACTGACAGCTCAAAGGTGCATCCAAACACAAACCAGCAGTCCAGACTGGAATTCATTTTAATTCCAAGATTTTTTTCCCCCTAGCATTTGGTCAGCGGCTTTAATTAATTAATTTCTGAATTAGTTAATTATTGTGATGATGTAAATATCTTCCAGGTTATTGTTAAAAAAAAAAAAAGAAAACGAAAGGAAGAAAATCTAGTGTTTTTGCCTTTAATGGACGTTAACCCAGAGGTCACTTCAGCCCAGTTCCACGCTCAGGCATGTCCAGTACAGAAATACTTGTTTTTTTTTCGCTGGATCTCCTGTTAAAGGCATGCAGTACCACTTCCTGTTTGAGTAGGAGTGCCTCTCGTGTTTAACGCAGAAGATACCCATTCCTTCAGTGCGGACACTGACGTGGACGCTGTAGTGTGTGTGTGTGTTGACATTTTCAGCAGGTTTCTTTCAGAGTAATGTAGATTTATCACCTTCATGGCAAAAACCGAAAACAGAACTCTGAGATGTTGGACGATAAAGGTCCAGATTTTAACAGAGAAGCAGCGATGCTTGTCTCTCTCTCCGGTTCAGTGCAGAGCCCCACAGAGCCACGCTTCTGTTCTTAATGAATTGTTCGCAATGATCGGATCGGATCGTCTGATAGCATGGCACTGCCTTTGAGTTTCTCTCTCATCAGGGTGTGTGTGTGCGCATGTGGGCTGTAATGAAACCTGGGTACTGGGCAGGAGAACCGGTTTGAAGATGAGGGCAGTGTGAGATAAGAGATCTGCGGTTATAGACGACAGCATGGTGCGATAAACAGTCTGCTCAACCAAACTCTCTCTCTCACTCTCACTCACTCACTCACTCACTCACACACATTCTCACTCTCTCTCTCCCTTTCTCTCTCTCTCTCTCTCTCTCTCACTCACACACACACACACACATCAGCATCACTTTCCGATTCCAGTGTGTCTGAGCGAGCCTGTTTTTATATCTTCACATGGACCAAACCTCCAGACTCTGGCCTGGATGATATGACACCATTACATCCATAACGCAACAAAGCGTCTCAGGATTCACGTCTCAGAGACAGCACAGGGTTCAGGATAACTTTTCCTCATGTCTACGATACTGAAATTATTGTGATGTAATGTTTGTGTTCACACTGGAATAAGACGTGTACAAGTTTGTGGTTAATGAGGACAGTCCTCATAATGATAGTAAGATGTGTGTGTGTGTGTCAACTTTTAGTAATGTATTTATTATTTTATTATATTTTTTAATTTTATTTTTTATATATATATATATATATATATATATATATAATTTTTTTTTTTACAAACAGTAATTTTTTTTAGACAGTGGAATTCAGTTGTTTTTTTGTAATAGGTAATAAGTGCAAAAAATAAATAAAAAATAAAGTTTCATAACTCGGTGAATTTATTTAGACCATCGAGCGGCTCTTTGTTTGGTGGGTTTGACCACACGTTGGCGTACTCTGAGGCCGCGCTCTCGCGGAGCTAGGAGTTACACGGCAGTTTCGTCCAGCGAGAAACTTTTCACAGAGAGACACGACCCGCTGACCTCCCATTTATTTCTACATTTGTGAACAATCGGCATGTTTTATTGCTTTGGGAGTCTGTGATTTTATTCCTGCTTCTCCCTGGTCATGTGTTTGTGCTTCACTCAGCACTGGAGAAGTGTGTGTGTGTGTGTGTGCGCGTGCGTGTGCGCACGCGCGCGAGAGAGAGACAGTGCGAGAGAATGTCCTTAAAATCATCCGTCACAAATCCGACTCCAATTATTCACAGCTGCTCGACCCGAGCTTCACCTCCGCACAGCACCATGAGATCGTCTCTCAACACACTGCCATCTTTGTTCGGCCCGCGCTGCTGTGCTTTTACCGCCTTAATCTCATATCTAACATTATACAGCGCCGCATCACACGCGTGAGAGCGGGCATGGGGAACGGCGATCACGTTAGCCCAGGATGAATGGCACGTATTCAGGGTTCGGCGTTCAGCCTGTGGGTTTGTCTCTGTCTCAGAGATCTTTTCAGTCAGCGTCAGCTTTAGACATACGAGGGGTCACTCATACAACAGTTTTGAGAGCTGCGTATAAATGATGTGGCGTCTTTGACTTTTCTGACCAGAGAGTGCTCTGGGATTGTCCGTGTGTGTGTGTGTCCGGCTTTGACATTAGATACGTAAATATGGTTTAATCTTGTTGAATGTAGTTCATGTAAGATCAGCAAGCTGAACTGTCCACATTTTGGGTCAAAAGAGGAAAAGAAAATGACCAATATTATAGACTAGACTGACTTTGTAAATGATGTAATGTAAATGATTGTAATTTTTATCCTTACAATTTCACTGATAATGGTTTAGAATGATGTGTGTTCTTGCATATAACTGGAGTGAGTGTGTGTGTGTATGCTCATACACACAGGCACTTTTTGGTGTGTTTCCATGCCCTCTTCTTGTTATTAGTTACTGTATGAAGCGTTTTCCTTCACGTCTGATTGTTGGAGTGAAGTTTTTTTAGTTCTAGCTTGGACGAGTGATTTGTGAGGACAGTGTTGAAAATGATGCACAGTATTCCGCTACATGCGAGCTTGTTAGCTAAACAAGCAAACGTCAGCTGTGGCGATTTAACAGGATGGTAAAATATCATCAGTTTGTTTCTGGAGAGAGAGAAAAAAAACACACACACACACTGAGGGTCACGTCGTAGCCCGAGGGCAAGAATCTCAGAGGAAACTGCTAAAGTGCTTTAGCCTAGTTCAGCGCTAATGAGAGGTGGTGACACACACTCACACACACACACACACACACACACACGCGCACGCGCATGGAGTGGGAATCACCTGGGAGACTTCGCCTTTTGTTGATTCACATCATGAAGTGTTTCAGCCTGTGATGCGTCTTGCACGGGGAGGGGGGTGAATATTAACGAGCGTCAGGCACAGACACGTTTTACTGCCACCGAGCGCTCACGTCAGATCGTGAACCTTACCCCGTCTCTCACGTGTGTGTGTGAACTGATTTACGACTATGGAGCCGATTTATTTGCGTCGCGAGCCGCCTGTCCGTCAGCTCCGGCCCGCAAGGTGTGTGTACGATAACAAGCGCTCCTGCTCTGTCCGAGATGCTCAATAATTCAGCAGACGGGGTTAGTATTAGTATTCTGCTGTGTGTGTGTGTGTGTGTTTACATACACAATCTGGATATCTAGGGAGTGAAAGGAAGAAGCTAGCTTGTGTGTTGATTTTAAGATATATTTACTTACTTTAGTGTGTGTGTGTGTGTGTGTGAGAGAGAGAGAGAGAATGTTTATGCCTTGCTCGTGACCTCACGCTGACTTTTTTTTATATAAATGTTGTTGCTTCTCACTTTAACTGGTTTGTACTTCCACTCAGACACGGATCCATCATCAGAGTTAGTCAGCATAAGTTTGTGTGTGTGTGTGTGTGTCTCCCCATGTCCATCGGCGCTCATTCTGAATGCTGATGTCATGGTCAGGCCACTCTGACATCCACTTCCTGCGAGAGCGACAAACAAAAGCCGCCCTATCCCAGCATGCTTTGCGTTCTCCTCTCTTTTTCTTTTCCCTTTTTTCTTCCTCCTGAGTTTCTGAAAGGCTCCGGTACCTCCCACCCTGCAGATGAATACCAAAAACTCACACACACACACACATACACACACATACACACACTGCCCCTCTTCCACACACACTAGCCTCAAAACTGTTTTTTTTTTCCTTGTGTTGCTACCCAGAGGCTGTTTTGCCTAATACTTTATCTCCAATGTGAAGGAAACCCTCCTCTCTCTCTCTCTCCCTCTCTCTCTCTCTCTTTCTTTCTCTCTCTCATCCCTCATCTCCCTCATCGGCCCTGCAGGATACATGCCTCTGTGAGGTGGCCCCGAGTGTGTGGGCCTTTTGTTTGGATTTCAAATTCTGTTGCAGGTTACACATCCTGTCTCGGCACTCCAGACAAAATAGCATAAAACTGTTTTTAACTCGCAACATCCAGCCGAGCGTGAACAAGA
>NC_080714.1:3144258-3169258 GCF_019097595.1 Hemibagrus wyckioides
TTTACATACATAAACATGTCGTTAGTGTCGGGTGGAGTGACTGCTGCTGCTTCCGCCATTTTGTTGAAACTTTTTTCAAGTGAACTAGTGAACAGAGTTAAGCTGTGTACACACACACACACACACACACACACACACACACACACACACACACACACACACAGAAACTGGCAGGAAAGGGAAGCTCATCACAGCCTTCCAAGTGGAGCAGCTTTTATGTTGGCAGTGTAAATGCTGCCCAAGAAGGCTGCCTACCTAGGGAGCTGCAAACTAAATGGAACACAATCTGGGACCTTTCCTAAATATACTCTCTCTCTCTCTCTCTCTCTCTCTCTCTCTCTCTCTCTCTCTCTCTCTGTAGTCTGGTGTCGAATCGTTTTCCTCCTCACGTTGTGCCTCATCATCCTCATGGCCTTCATCAGACGGGAATTCCTCACCCTGCTATAGTCTCTCCTGCCATCAAACAGGAACCCAATGGAGAGCTGAGCCCCGCTGCACACACGTGAGTGTACACACACACATACACATACACACACACAGACGTTTGTCATTGATGAGTCAGTTCTTATCAGTTGTTTTAAGCTTGGGAGTGAGATCAGTTTATCAGCGTGAAAACATCTCAAGATGTTTATCAGAAGTTCTCAAACTTTCTAGAGTCAGGGACTTTAACTGGAAATAAAATCAATTCCCCCTTAATACTAATTTATTTTATCAGCTCAGTCCAGTTCAGCAAATGTTCATCTGTGCAGACAACATTTTGGCTGTGCAGAGAACATTTCTTCTTCTTCTTCTTCTTCTTCTTCTTCTTCTTCTTCTTCTTAATTTTAATTATTATTGTTCTTTTTACTATTAGTATTATAAACCATTTTTATTATTTTTCTTCTTCTTTTTATTATTTTACTTATTCTTCTTCTTCTTATGATTATTATTATTATTATTATTATTATAATAAAATGGAGGAGTGTATTTTGAGGGTCCTGGATTGACTTGACTCTGTGAGAATAAGACTCTTTGTTTAAAAACTGAGTGAGTTATAATGTAAGAAGTGTACTTCCTGAGGGTGAGGGTGGAACTGAAAGCAGCAGTGTTCCTGGGCATGAGGAGCCGTGAAGCTTTTCTGCTGTGTGTAGCCGATTTAAAAACAAAACTCAGTACTGCATTCAGCTTTAGCTGGGGATGGGATTTGTGCTGCTGAAATCAGAGCCAGATGTAAAGCGTAAAATCATGACGTGCCCCGCGGTGGCTGTTATTCTTACACCGCTGATGGAAAATGGATCACACACACAGGTGTTCACTCTGAGATTCCCATTTGTTTGGAAAACTCGCTCATAATGACTCTCTCTCGCTCTCTCTCTCTCTCGCTCTCTCATGTTGTTTTTCTGAGCTTCCTTCACTTTATCAGTGTTGTGTCTAACAGTGCACTACTGTCTCTTTCTCTCTCTCACACACACACACACACACACACACACGGTCGGTGACAAAGCTGTTGTTTCTGTTTGGAGCAGGAAGTCTCCAGGGCCAGCGAAGAAGGAAGAAGAGAAGAAGCCACACATTAAGAAGCCCCTGAACGCCTTCATGCTGTACATGAAGGAGATGAGGGCTAAAGTGGTGGCCGAGTGCACGCTCAAAGAGAGCGCCGCTATCAATCAGATACTAGGCAGGAGGGTAAGGAGGAGTGTGTATAATACATGTGTGAGAATAAAACACCTTCCTGTATCAAATAACAGGAAGTTGACAAACCTGCGTTGTGAGTCTTATTATTATACACAGTATAAATGAGTGTGTGTGTGTGATGGCTGACTGATTCCTGTGTCTTCGCAGTGGCACTCTCTGTCTCGGGAAGAGCAGGCCAAATACTACGAGCTGGCCAGGAAAGAGCGGCAGCTTCACTCTCAGCTCTACCCCGGCTGGTCCGCACGTGACAACTACGTAAGACACACACACACACACACACCCCTCTAGAAACAACTACACACACACACCTCTAGACACAACTACACATACACCTATACAATGCTATAGGCAACTACACACGCATGTCTAGACACAACTACACAAACACACCTCTATACACTGCTATACAGACACCTATACACGATGACACACACACACTCCTCTATACACTGCTACACACACTTCTAGACTCAACTAGACACACACACACCTAGACACAACTACACACACACTCCTGTATGCACTGCTACACACACACTTCTAGACTCAACTAGACACACACCTCTAGACACAGCAATACATGTCTAAGAGAGGTTAGACACCTCACATATTTAAAGAAGGAAAAGAGAAACAAAATAAAATAAATAACAAAATAAACAACTGGAGCTGGATGTCTGGGTTTTGTGAAACAATAAAATAAATAAATAAATAAAAATCCATACACGTGAAAACCAACCAATCAAATAAAAGGGGGGATTAAACTAGGAAAAAAGTGAAGGGCCACCATATCTGTTGAAATGAAACATTTCGGACATGTTTAAATATCCCCCACAAATCTGGATGATACGATCACACACCTCAGAGACGCTCCAGCTCGGAATACTCCGCCAGGCAACACTAACGGAACAAAAACTAAATCCGCCTCGACCTAAAGGTTTAACAGCAGAACATTTCAGAACGTCTAATCTGTAACGGGGAAAAATCTTCGTACGTGAACGTGACTTTATCTCCAGTGACATTTTTCTCTCTGTTTGTCTCTACAGGGCAAGCGGAAGAAGAGGAAGAGAGAGAACAAGGCCAGCTCAGCAGCAGAAGGTGGGGGGTCGTGTGTTTCACTCGTTCTTTCAGGAATCAAGTGTGTTTCCTTTACTGCGCACACACACACAAACCACAAACATGGCGTTTTTCTGCTTTTCAGCATACCGTATTTAAATATTTTTCTATTTTCTATGTCCAGTAAAGGGATCCTCCATCTTTTCTCTTTTTTTTTTTTTGGTCTTTAAGTAAAGCTGATTGCTTGTAACACGTGTTCGACATTAAGAAGAATATCGGCACGTTTCCCTGTTAGAGTAAGAAAAGAACTTGAAGGACATAACCTTGCCTCATATTTTTCTTCTGATAAAAAGTCTCAGAAGAAAAGAGCTCCTGATCATTTTCTATTAAAAGTGACATTATTAGCAGATTTTAAGCCGTGTGAAGTTTTTACAGCGCAGGGAAACGTGTGAATTCTTCTGTTCTGACGACACGTGAGGTACAGATCCTGCCCATAGAGAAATATCTCTATACCAGCCGTGTTGTTTGAGCGCTACTGCGAGCTTTCGCCGTACTAACTCGCTGACCGTGTGACGTCACACCTCCTCGTAGCTCTAATAATCAGTCCAGCTCATTGTCCACACTAACCTGCTGTCCCCTCCCTGCACTCTGACATGCAGCGTATGAAGTGCAGTGCTAGCGCAGGCGCAGGTACGAAGCAGCTTCCATCACTCCACCCCCTCATACACACATCTATACACTGATCAGGCATAATGACCACTGAGAGGTGAAGTGAATAAGGCTGAGTATCTCCTCATCATGGCACCTGTTAGTGGGTGGGATATTTTAGGCAGCAAGTCAACATTTTGTCCTCAAAGTTGATGTTAGTAGCAGGAAAAATGGACAAGCGTAAGGATTTGAGCGAGTTTGATGAAGGGCCAAATTGTGATGGCTAGACCACTGGATCAGAGCATCTCCAAAACTGCTGCTCTTGTGGGGTGTTCCCGGTCTGCAGTGGTCAGTATCTATCAAAAGAGGTCCAAGGAAGGAACAGTGGTGAACCGGTGACAGGGTCATGGGCGGTCAAGGCTCAATGATGCACGTGGGGAGTGAAGGCTGGCCCGTGTGATCCGATCCAACAGACGAGCTACTGTTGCTCAGATTGCTCAAGAAGTTAATGCTGGTTCTGATAGAAAGGGGTCAGGATACACAGTGTATTATTGATTAAAGGGGGACCAACGCAGTATTAAGCAGGTGGTCATATTGTTATGCCTGGTCGGTGTATATGTCATAATCATCCTGTCCCGTCCGGCAGCGTACGGCGTCTTGTCTCCGTCCTCGTTGTCACTGTGTTCGTCCCATCTTCGTCCTTCCAGCAGAGTGGACATATGGGACGTACCCGACATACTGACCGATCTCCATCCCATGTTGTTCGCGTGCTGTGGAGGCCGTGTTTAGCAGAGTCGAGTCACAGGATCATTACAGACTCGCTCCGTGTTCCTCGGAGCTCTTCATCTGTTTCTTTACGTCTCAGTTTTTTGTCGTTTCGACCATGTCCCTGTTGGTCACCGTATTTTCCAGACTAGATGATAAATTTATGGATTTAATGAAGATTTGCTTATTAAAGAACAATATATTGTAATTTTTTTCCTTTTATTGTTACAGTTAATATCAGGAAAGCAAGTTCTTGTATCAAAGATCTGACTCTGGAGACCTTCTTTAAATGTCCTGAGAGAAAATGTCTCCATTTTTTGCATCAGCTGTTACCATAGAAATGATAAGGCTGTAGGGCTGAGCAGTGTGAAGTCTGGAAATTACGGTAATACTGTAGTGTACAACAGTGTAATAAAGCGTACTCCGTGTGCAGTGTGTTGATCTGAGTTTTCTCCGCTCCTGACTGCAGATTACTCGGCGCGGAATAAGAAGCCCTGTGTGCAGTACCTCCCTCAGGAGAAGATGATCGACAGCCCGGCGTCCTCTCACGGCAGCATGCTGGACTCCCCGGCCACGCCCTCCGCCGCCCTGGCGTCGCCCGCCGCACCCGCCCCCACTCACTCCGAGCAGGCCCAGCCGCTGTCTCTCACCACCAAACCGGAGCGCCACCACCCTCACTTCTCTCTGATCTCCAAACCTTCCTCATCATCCTCCTCCTCTTCTGCTTCCACTTCATCTTCCTCCTCCTCCTCCTCCTCCTCTCACCCCAGCATCTCTCTCGCCATCAGCTCCTCAGGTAGTCATTCGACCCCGCCTCTCCTCTCTCGACCAATCCCTTTCACCTCCCTGCACCCCTCTCTCTTGTCCCCGCCCTCGCCGTTCCACCAGGCTGCCCTGCACTCCCATCATGCCTTGTTCCAGACGCAGCCGCTCTCCTTGGTAACCAAATCAGCTGACTGAGCCTACGGAAACATCTCTCTCTCTCTCTCTCTCTCTCTCTCTCTCTCTCTTTTATTCAATCTCTTTCTCTGCTTTAAACATGCTGTACATTGCTTTTTTTGTTGTTTTTTGTTTTGTTTTTTAAACCCTTCCTCCCCCGACATAGATGTCAGGTTTAACTTTTTTGATAAGCGAAAAGTAAATGAATATTATTGGTCAATATTTGATCACCTGCTTTTCTGTGTCTCTCTCTATGAAAGTGTATTTTTTTGTAAAGTCTACTTTGGAACTGGTTTCTTATTTGATACAGTTATCCAGCAAAAACTCCTTGTATAAAGTTATTACTTGTATTAAAAACTTCTTTAATAAGACAAGAAGGAACAAAAAAAGAACATTCTTAAAAAGCTTACATGTAATTAATGGTAGTTTTGAAGTTGAATTGATAGAACAGGCCGCTTTATTAGGAAGGCTTTGGAGACTACCCCAGTTTTGAAGTGTGTGAAACTTGATAAATAAAACTTGTAAATTGTTTCTAGAACACGGACGACTGATGGAGGGTTTTTTTTTCCTGTTTTGACCTGTTCTGTAGCCGCTGCTCTGACCGGTTCATCTTAATGTACACTTTCTAATGTAAGAACACGGGAACTCTCGGATGCTCCACACAAACGGATTAGACAAACATTGATGTGTCTGGAGACGCTGAAAAGAGTGTCCAGTCTATCTATCTATCTATCTATCTATCTATCTATCTATCTATCTATCTATCTATCTATCTATCTATCTATCTATCTATCTATCTATCTATCTATCTATCTATCTGTCTCTATTTCTATCTGTAGCTCTCTCTCTCTCTCTCTCTCTCTGTCTGTCTGTCTCTCTTTCTCCCTCTGTCTGTCTCTCTATCGTATCTCTATCTATTTGTCTGTATCTCTCTGTCTGCATCTGTCTCTCTCTCTCTCTCTCTCTCTCTCTCTCGGGAGGCTGGTGATATAAACTCTGTGCTTTAATGAGGTTTAAAAGGAATAAAACACTTCAGAGGAATCAGCAGGTGAGGACGAGAGGAACGAAGCCCACGTTATTTTCCTGAATGAGACGATGTCGCTCATCTGTGTCGTGCCGCTTAAACACCCCGTACACGCGCACACACACACACACACACACCCACCCCTCTTCTACAAGCTTAGCATGTTTTTACATTGTGAAGTAAAATCCAAGTGACTGATCTTGGTGAATTTATTTTTCTAGAATCTATTTAAGCCTGGAATCCTCAGAGCAGATTTAGCGACTTGCATAACATCTTCCGCTCGGAAATAAATAAATAAATTAAAGAAAATCTGAAGGACGAAGGCAGAAAGCAGGTGTCGGGGAAGAGAAGAGAAAAAAGAGTCACATACCTTCAGAGGCGCAAAAAAAAAAAAAAAAAAAGCCTTGCAACTTGGACATTTCTGAGAAATGAATTTCTGAAGTGTCGGAGAAGAAGGAAGAAAGATGTTCGTGGATTCGTGCTTTTGCATACTGAACCTTTCGCATGCGTTTCGCATACACACCTGTGACGTGTGTGTGTGTTTGGAGGACATTTGACACAATCTGGTTAAATAAAGGTTAAAGGTAAAAAAATAAATCACATTTATGTGATTAAATAAATCAAAATCATTCACTACATGGGAAAATAAATTAATCGTAGAGGGGGAGAAAAAAAATTTACAGGTGGGGAAAAAAAAATAAATGTGAATGTAATAAATAATCAAAATAATTCTATATAGAAAAATCATGAACAAAAATCTATATATTATTTATTAATGTTAATATTAAAATCCCAGCTGTGAAATAAATCCACATGTGTAAATACGAGTCTTCACGTTCCTGTTAGTTTTCTGTGTGTGTGTGTTTTAATCTGGATATTTGGAAGGATTTAAATCTTTAATGGTCTGAACCTCACTGGAAAATAAACAGCTGTGCCAGAGCAACAAAATTTCCTGCCAAAAAGTAAACACAAATAAAAAATAATAGACATCTGTTCCTTCCTGGAATGCAGAGTCCCAGAACAACAAGCGAAAAAGCAGGTCAGTGAGTCTCTCTCTCTCTCTCTCTCTCTCTCTCTCTCTCGCTGTCTCGATCTCTCTGTCTCTCCCAATCTCTTTTCTCTCTCTCTCTCTCTCTCTCTCCCTCCACATCTTTTTTTTTCTTCCTCTTTTTACTGCATCTTTCCTTCGTGGCTCTGCCTGGCTGTAATTAAACGTGGAGGTAATCGCATGGAGCTCCCGGGACCTCATTAGGATTTTCAATTAATGGAAAACACCACCACCACGTTTCGGGTTCCTCGGGTTCTTCGTGGTGTTTTTTTTGTTTTTTTATTATTTTTTAAAGGGATTTTGGAGATGAGGAGGGAGGTGGTGGTGGAGGGAGGTGGTGGAGGTGGTGGTGGTGCCAGGGATGGTGTTCTGAGTGGGGCAGATACAGCACACGCAACACAATGAACTGGTTTTCAGATCAGTCACGTGATTCTTTCCCACCATTAAGAATTATTACATTTTTACATAGTTTTTTTATTTTTTTATTTTATTTTGTTATTATTATTATTATTATTATTATTATTATTATTACTACTACTACTACTACTATTATTTATTTTATTTATTTTTTTATTTTTTTGCAAGGAACGAATCACCAGGGAGAAAAATATTCACACTGAAAACAAATGAATCATATTTATTTTCCTTAATCAGATTTTTTCCCTCTATTTTTCCTAATCAATAACATTAATTTTGTTTCTCAATAAGCATCCTGATTCACATGCAAAAAAATGAATCAGATTTTCCATCCAATTTTTGATTTATTTACACAAGTGATTTTTCTCCATGATTCTTTTTCACGTTTTTTATTCCACTGATTCAACTTTCTCTTTTTCAAGTGTGAGTCATTTTCTCTAAATGATTCATGAATCACATTATTTTATCCCTAACGATTCATTTTCGATCGCGCCGCATTACAGATATTCTTGAGCTCATGTGCATCCATTTATAATGTGCTCTATTAATCCACACGTCCCTCACACTAAAGAAAATAAATAAATTAATTAATTAATTAATCATTTTATTTTCCTTAATGTGAATTTTTTCCCTATTCATATCTTTTATTAATTTTCTTTCTAAGTATTCAATAAGCATATTAATCGACATGACAGAAAAAATTAATCACATTTTACGTCACATTTTCCCTAAAATTGTTGATTTATTTACACAAGTGATTTTTATCCATGATTCTTTATTTCAATATTTTTTATTCCACTGATTTGTTCGATTCCACACATGATTTTATTCCAAAATAATTTTCCCCCACTTTTTAATTCAGTAATAATTTTCTTTTCATTTACATGTGATTTTTTTCCTCCAGGAAATGATTTATTTATTCTATTTTACATAAATTTATTTTTAAATGAATCCTTCAGCAGGAATATATATATATTAAATTAATCATTTTAATTTGTTTGAATTTTTTTTTTGCATTTATTTTCACGTGATCCCCCTCACTCTCTCGTGATTTATTTATTTATTTATTTATTTTAATTCTCACTTTTTTCAGAGAATTTCTCTTTTTCATATGTGAGTCATTTTCTCCAAATGATTCATGAATCACATTATTTCATCTCCAACGATTAATTTATGATTTTCCTTTTTCCCTTTCAATCACACCGTGTTATGGATATTCTTAAGTTCACATGCACTGATTTCGGGGTATAACGTGGTCCATTAATCCATACGTCCCTCACGTGTCCTCACGTTTTCGTCACGTACGACGAAATGTAAAGGAAGGCGCTGGTGCAAAGAGGAAGAAAAAGAAAGAACACAAAGTAATGGAAACACTCATGCAATATGAGATTTCTGTGTGGCTAATGGATTCTGGAGTGTGTGTGTGTGTGTGTGTGTGTGTGTGTGTGTGAAGCTAATAATCCTTCTCCACATTCTCTCCTCCATCATCCCTAAAACATTTTACCCATATCATTCATACCAGCTTTTCCTGACTGTACATAATTAGCCCCGGTTGTTGTGTATCAATATGATCTAGGATGTGTGCATGTGTGTGTGTGTGTGTGTGTGTGTGTGTGAGTAAGATAGGTGGTGGAGGGAGGGAGAAGGGGTGAGAGGGTGATACCAGATAGACAGGCTGACACCTACTGAGTGCTCATTTCCCTCTCTGCCCTCGGGTGAGGTACACACCTGTCAGTCACACACACACACACACAGCGTGTGTTTTCTTTTGCTCGGGAGTCATTAAGAAGGGCAGGATTCTGCCTTGCATCATCCCAGGCTAGGCTGCGCTCTCTCTCTCTCTCTCTCTCTCTCTCTCTCTCCTTCGGGGGCTCTCTGCGTCTGCGAGAGCCCTGAGCTCCACATCCAGATCCATCAGCCAAATTAAAGCTAATGAGTTGTCAGAGAAAGCCTAGGCCTGAGAAACACTGGTCTATTCTCCGTACGCCACAACACACACACACACACACACACACACACATGCACGTAAACAGCGCTGCAGAAAGTGTGTGTGAGTGACTTTAATATGTTGAAGGGCCAGGCTGGAGAGAGGCCTAGGCCCTGATTATTTTCCCTGGGCCTGTTTTCTTTCTTGGACAGAGCGCTAGTTAGGGTGAGCACTCAGCATCATTAACTCCGCGCTTCTCCCTTCACCTCGCCGGATTCGGACTCGAAGCTCAGCGCGTCTGCATTATGTATCTGTGAAATGATTCCTGGTTGTTTTCAAGCTCCTACATTTTTTTTTAAAGAGAGAGGAATTAACATGTGAGAAGACATGAGGAAGGTATCAAAATCTCACAGTGGGTCTCTGGTGTGTTGCTTTTATGCAATGAGCTAAACTGCTGATACACAAGTAAACATTATCCTGATTTTACCTCAGATTTAAAAAAAAATCAAATCCAGAAGCTAAATCTAAAGAATTCAGGAGGTTAATAATGTCCTACCTGAGCTGAATCGGGTTCATTTTGACGCAAAAGAAGAAAGCTTTTTGAAGCTCCGACATTTCTTTTTAGAACGCATTTCTAAAACAAAATACACAAGGGTTAGTGCTGATGCTTCTGATATACCCTATATTGCCAAATGTTTTGGAACGTCTGCCTTTACATGCACATGAATGTAATATGGAGTTGTCCCGCCCTTTGCAGCTATAACAGCTTCAACTCTTCTGGGAAGGTTTTCCACAAGGTTTAGGAGTGTGTTTATGGGAATTTTTGACCATTCCACTAGAAGCGCATTTGTGAGGTCAGACACTGATGTTGGACCAGAAGGTCTGTCTCACAGTCTCCGCTCTAATTCATCCCAAAGGTGTTCTATGGGGTTGAGGTCAGGACTCTGTGCAGGCCAGTCAAGTTCATCCACACCAAACTCACTCATCCATGTCTTTATGGACCTTGCTTAGGAAGGGGTCATCCCCAAACTGTTCCCACAAAGAGCATGAAATTGTCCACAATGTCTTGGTATGAAGCTGAAGCATTAAGAGTTCCTTTCACTGGAACTAAGGGGCCGAGCCCAACCCCTGAAAAACAACACCTGAACTCAATGATCTGGAGGGTGTCCCAATACTTTTGGCAATATAGTGCAATACACTTAATTACCCATAAACAACTGCTTGATTTGTTTTTCACTGATTTTATCATTAAATCCAGTGCACTTTTGTATATAACAATTTTTATTTGCACTCACACGTGACACATTGTGAATAAACAAAAATATCACTGAATTTTACTGAAATTCACTAAAACTAATATAAAAAGAAATGAATTTTAACACCTTTAACACAATAAAGATGTAGGTTCGCTGTTGCTAGGCAACTGCAAACTATATACATACTCTCAAGCATATATATATATATATATATAACCTGAAGGCATGAAGGCACAGTGGCATCAGAAATGAATCCGAACCACATGGAACTGCAACATTTACCTCAGATTTTTTGGCAAATTACACATAAAAGGCTCCCAATTAAAAAAACAGAGCGTAATTAGACTTAGCATTGAGTGCTAGGTGTAAATGTCAGCGGCTGAAGCTGCACCATACTGAGGAACATAAACAACAGCGGCTAAACTCAGAAAAGTTATGAATGATTCATTTATATTAAATCTTTTTCAAAATATCTTGAAGTGTATGTTGTTGTAGCCTCTCTTGGACTTGATTAGCCTCGACTTGTGCTTGTAAACTGTAAAACTTTTTCATCCGGAGCCACTTCGACTGAAGGAATAAATGAATAAATGTAAATACACTCCACAATTAGACGGGATTATTATAACAAGACCCGTGAGATCGTCTGTCTCCTTCATCAAACGCAGAGGTAAAGATCTTACGCGTCATGCTAACACACCGCTTGCTGTAGTACGACACTTCGTTCGATAACTTCATCGTTCCCGCTATATCTTTGTTCTGCTCCGAGCTTGGACGCGACATCTGCCTGCTTGACGCAAGCCTGGAATTAATACATGTTAATTCTGCTCGTTAGAGGCTGCCGGCTCCGAGCCCAGCTTCTGCTCCTCACATTCTCTTTGATCCCAAGTTTCTTGCCAGGTTTCGAGGCTTTGATGGTCCTCGAGCGCTTTGCATTGTCTGTACGTTCCTCCAGCGTGACCATTAATATTAACACAATTAATAAGAAAGCCGCGGAGAGGTCACGAAGCGCGCAGAATAAAACACACACACACACGTTTTTATGTGTGAAGCCGAGAGGGTTGATTTTAGAAGCTGTAGAATCTCAGGTATTGTGTGACGAGAATGAAGAGCCAGAGTCATCTCGGGGTTTTTCTGTAAAGTGGGGCTGAAATCATGGCTCTTTGTCAGCCCTGAGCTCGTCTCTGGGTCACTCAGACAGTCACAGGACTGCTGGAGAAAACCG
Source organism: Hemibagrus wyckioides (assembly GCF_019097595.1). Lineage (NCBI taxonomy): Eukaryota > Metazoa > Chordata > Actinopteri > Siluriformes > Bagridae > Hemibagrus > Hemibagrus wyckioides. The sequence continues at coordinate 3,156,232 of NC_080714.1, forward strand.
AGGACTTGTACGCGCTGACCCTTCAGGCGACGGTGGTTACGGTTTCTGCTTAAAGGCACAGCTTGTAATCTCTACAACTTTATAACATGAGCACTGATCATCAGACTTAGCTTTCCCTTCCAGACCATGTTTTCGATAAACCTAGCCGACTGGAGAAGGTCATTTCTGAGCTGAAATTGTAGAAAGGAAGCCAATAACATGCTGATTTTCTTTATGACAAATATCGTGACTAGTGTCATATAAGGATAGTTTTCTATAAGGCTAGCTTCTTGTAAGGCTAGTTTAGTATGAGATCAGTTTTCTATATGGCTAGATTTCTTAGATGACTAATAACGCAGTGTCCTAGATACCTAGTTTTCTTAATTTCAGGTTTCATAGAAGTTCTTATATGGCTAGTTTTTCATAGAGCTAGTTCCCTGTAAAGCTAGTTTTCAATATGGCTAATACAGTGGCTAGTTCCCTGTAAAGCTAGTTTTCAATATTGCTGATAAGGTGGCTAGTTCCTTATGTAGTTTTTTATATGGCTGACTCGCTAGTTCCCTATAAAGCTAGTTTCCTATATAGCTAGTTTTGTATATGGCCAGTAGAGTGGCTTGTTCCCTATATCGCTAGTTCCCTCTTTAGCTAGTTTCCTATATGGCTAATAATGTGACTAGTTCCTTATGAAGCTAGTTCCTTCCTTAGCTAGTTTCTTATATATCTAGTTTTCTATAAGGCTAATAAGGTGACTAGGTCCCTGTATAGCTAGCTCCCTCTGTAGTTTATTTCCTATAGAGTGTTTTTTCCCCCTACGGCTACTAGTGTGGCTAATTCCCTACAAAGCTAGTTCTCTATTTAGCTAGTTTCCTATATGGCTAATAATGTGACTAGTTCCCTATAAAGCTAATTCCCTCTTTAGCTAGTTTCTTATATATCGAGTTGTCTATATGACTAGAAAAAGTGGCTAGTTCTCTGTATAGCTAGCTCCTTATATAGTTAATTTTCTATATTCCTATATAGGGTGGCTAATTCCCAACAGAGCTAGTTCTCTATTTAGCTCATTTCTTACATAGCCAGTTTCCCTATATGGCTAGTTTTCTTTATGGCTAATAATGTGGCTAGTTTTGTATATGAAAAAAAAATTCACTATTGTTATCTAACTATAAACTAGAAATGTTTTTATCAATTAAAATGCAATTTGTATTTGAAGTAAAAGAAATATTTAATTAACAATGACACGTTTATTATAATCAAATCATAATTTTATTTTATTACAATTTATTAAATAAACTAAAAGTCCTTTTTGTAACAGCGCACCAGGGAGAAGGACCGAGAGGAAGCAGGTTAGTGAAAACAGTTCTTTAATAAGAGACACACTCAAAAAAGGAAGCATAAACTGAGAATAAACCAAAACTGGAATTAGCGAAGCACTGGGCAAAACAACTCTCTTGGGAGAACAGAACTGAAGACGCATAGAGGAATAATCCACCAGAGGCAGGCCGAGCAGACCCTAGGAAAGTCACTATAATACTCGCCGCTGGCTCCGGCGCATGAGGGCGTTAAATAGTGTCCGGGAAATTGGGTGCAGGTGTCAGCGCTAGAACTCAGGTGATTGGGGGCGTGGTCGCGTGGCTGAGGTTGGTGCATCCGTGACACTTTTATAGCTTGTCCTTGGGGTGTAAATTATTATAATTACTATTATTATTATTATTATTATTATTATTATAGGTGTTATTATTATTATTATTATTATTATTATTATTATTATTATTATTATTATTATTATAGGTGTTATTATTATTATTATTATTATTATTATTATTATAGTTATTATTATTATTATTATTATTATTACAGAAACTCGAGCTTTGGGTGCAGGTGTCAGCGCTAGAACTCAGGTGATTGGGGGCGTGGTCGCGTGGCTGAGGTTGGTGCATCCGTGACACTTTTATAGCTTGTCCTTGGGGTGTAAATTATTATAATTACTATTATTATTATTATTGTTATTATTATTATTATTATTATTATAGGTGTTATTATTATTATTATTATTATTATTATTATTATTATTATTATTATTATTATTATTATTATAGTTATTATTATTATTATTATTATTACAGAAACTCGAGCTTTGGGTGCAGGTGTCAGCGCTAGAACTCAGGTGATTGGGGGCGTGGTCGCGTGGCTGAGGTTGGTGCATCCGTGACACTTTTATAGCTTGTCCTTGGGGTGTAAATTATTATAATTACTATTATTATTATTATTATTATTATTATTATTATTATTATTATTATTATTATTATTATTATTATAGGTGTTATTATTATTATTATTATTATTATTATTATTATTATTATTATAGTTATTTTTATTACTATTATTATTACAGAAACTCGAGCTTTGGGTGCAGGTGTCAGCGCTAGAACTCAGGTGATTGGGGGCGTGGTCGCGTGGCTGAGGTTGGTGCATCCGTGACACTTTTATAGCTTGTCCTTGGGGTGTAAATTATTATAATTACTATTATTATTATTATTATTATTATTATTATAGTTATTATTATTATTATTGTTATTATTATTATTATTATTATTATTATAGTTATTATTATTATTATTATTATTATTACAGAAACTCGAGCTTTGGGTGCAGGTGTCAGCGCTAGAACTCAGGTGATTGGGGGCGTGGTCGCGTGGCTGAGGTTGGTGCATCCGTGACACTTTTATAGCTTGTCCTTGGGGTGTAAATTATTATACTTACTATTATTATTATTATTATTATTATTATTATAGTTATTATATGTGTTATTATTATTATTATTATTATTATTATTATAGGTGTTAATATTATTATTATTATAGTTATTATTATTATTATTATTATTATTATTATTATTATTATTATAGGTGTTATTATTATTATTATTATTATTATTATAGTTATTTTTATTATTATTATTATTGTTATTACAGAAACTCGAGCTGTTGTGTTTCCCTCCTCTGCTGTAAACGGGACTTGACCCAGAACCCTGTTTAAGGTATTTTCATCCTGCGCTTCGACCCCATCAATACCCTCCAGTGGGTGATAGAAGTGAGCAGCGTTTCCCCGTCTGTTCAGGTCTCCGTCCTCGTCCCCATATCCTCCCTCCTCCACTTTAACCGATTGTTTCCTCTGCATCCTGTCGTCCTCCTCAGCCCCTGTGAAGTCAGGTACCGCTCGGTCCCTCGCGCCCAAGGATCCTCCTCACTGCTGTATTTATACCCGTTTGACCTCCAGGAAGGAAACGTTCATGTGGACCGAGACAAATGGCTTTCTGAACTAAATGTCAGACGCTATAATTAGACCATATTTAACCCTGCTGGACTCTAACGGACAGAGGACGACACCTACAATTAACATGGACATAATTAACACCATGTCATCAGATGTTAGAGATGAGTTCTTGTCAAATAGTTTTCTTCTTTATGTTGGTATCATTTCATTCATTTTGGAAGCTCCGCCTTCCAAAATTGTACAACAAAAGGTGGAGCTGTGCAGGAAAGCTTTTTATTTTATTCAAATTGTCTATTCAAGATTTGTAGTTTAACCAGTAATTTGAAGCATGTTGGTGAAATTTGTGCATGTGCTCATGGAAAAAACGTCAAAGATGCAGACATCAGTGTTCCTGAGTCGAAATGTTCATGAAATACATTCTTTTTAAAGAAAGGTAAGCCCCGCCTTCAAAAATAAAAGAGTTGAACAAAAAAAATTCAAATTGTCTATTTAATTCAATTCCATTTTAGAGAGTGGTTATAAATGATTATAAACACCAGAGAGTGTGATTATAAATGATTATAAACACCAGAGAGTGTGATTATAAATGATTATAAACACCAGAGAGTGTGATTATAAATGATTATAAACACCAGAGAGTGTGATTATAAATGATTATAAACACCAGAGAGTGTGATTATAAATGATTATAAACACCAGAGTGTGATTATAAATGATTATAAACACCAGAGAGTGTGATTATAAATGATTATAAACACCAGAGTGTGATTATAAATGATTATAAACACCAGAGAGTGTGATTATAAATGATTATAAACACCAGAGAGTGTGATTATAAATGATTATAATTATATAAACATTTATAATCGATCTAATCGAAAAATCGATCTAATTATTTGTCTATCTACCTGTCTGTCTGTCTATTTCATTTTTTAATCTATCTATCTATCTATCTATCTATCTATCTATCTATCTATCTATCTATCTATCTATCTATCTATCTATCTATCTATCTATTTTCTGACTGACGGCATGAGGTTTTACATTTCAGACATTTTTCTGTATCTCATTATTACTGTAAGGTGTGAGTGAGAGTGAGAGGATTTTTAGTTTAGTGTTAGTGAGGAATATAAACAGTTCAGGTGTTGATTGATGCCCCAGTTCCGCCCTCTCTGTTTGTTTTTGAGTTTCTGGAAGGTTCTTTTACATCACATGAATCGTGTGTTCAAATTCTTTTTACCTCAAGTGTGGTCAAGACTTAACAAGTCTCCCAGAAAAAAGAGTTCTGCATGAATTATTTTCTACAGTAACCAAACTTGGCCTAGGGTTTTTTTTTTTTTTTTCAAGAATGTGTGTCCCACAGAGAGAGAGAGAGAGTGAGTGAGAGAGAGAGAGAGAGAGAGAGAGAGAGAGAGAGAGAGAGAGAAAGCGAGATAGAGACAGAGAGAGAGAAACGAGGGAGACAGACAGAGACCGAGAGAGAAGCGAGAGAGAGAAGAGAGAGAAGTGTGTGTGTGTGTGAGAGAGAGAGAGAGAGAGAGAGAGAAGAGAGTGAGCGAGGGAGAGAGAGAGAGAGAGACAGAGAGAGAGAGAGAAAAGAGGGAGACAGACAGAGACAGATAGAAGCGAGAGAGAGAGAGAGAGAGAAGAGAAAGAAGTGTGTGTGTGTGTGTGTGAGAGAGAGAGAGAGAGAGAGAGAGAGAGAGAGAGAGAAGAGAGTGAGCGAGGGAGAGAGAGAGAGAGAGACAGAGAGAGAGAGAGAAAAGAGGGAGACAGACAGAGACAGATAGAAGTGAGAGAGAGAGAGAGAGAGAAACGAGGGAGACAGACAGAGACCGAGAGAGAAGCGAGAGAGAGAAGAGAGAGAAGTGTGTGTGTGTGTGAGAGAGAGAGAGAGAGAGAGAAGAGAGTGAGCGAGGGAGAGAGAGAGAGAGAGAGAGAGACAGAGAGAGAGAGAGAAAAGAGGGAGACAGACAGAGACAGATAGAAGCGAGAGAGAGAGAGAGAGAGAGAGAGAGAGAAGAGAAAGAAGTGTGTGTGTGTGTGAGAGAGAGAGAGACAGAGAAAAAAGAGAAGAGAGAGAGACAGAGAGAGATAGAGAAAAAAGAGAAGAGAGAGAGAGAGACAGAGAGAGAGCACACTCGTTTATGTAAATGGAGAGTAAATGATGGACAGTGGTCGCACTGCCCCTCTGTCTCCTGGATGAAACGTGTGAGTGGACGTCTGAAGAGAACAGCTTGAGGAATTGGAGAAACATGAAGCGCTGGAGCTCTGTGATTAAAATTGAAGGAGGCATCTGTTTCCTCGAACACTTCACACCACATCGTTAATGTGTTTGGGTCATTTAGAGCTTGTTAGGAGTTGTTTGCTTGTGTGTGCGTGTGTGTGTGTGTGTGTGTGTGCGTGTGCGTGTATTCTTAGTCTCTAAAACAAAGGCATAATAGTTGGTTGTATTGCTGTGGTCTGGGTGTCTTGCTTCACCACAGCGATGGCTCCAGGAAGGGTCTTTCGACAGTCTCTTGAATCAGGGTGTTGTTGTGTTGTGTTGTAAGATCTTTTTCCCCAAAAAAAAAAGAAAAGAAAAGAAAAGATGAGTTACAGCTGCACAGCAGAATGTAGACATGGAGTCACAGTCACATTACTAGTCTGAGAGGAAAGTCCGGATAGTCCTCTATCGCCCCCTGCTGTCTGATGGAGTTATAACCACAGGATAGACTAGAACTGAAAGAATAAACTCTAAATATTTTAAATAAATCATATTATATTTTATAATTACATATATTTTTGAACCCTTCTCAACTAATAATTTATCTTTGTCCACTATTAATCAGACAGCTACTACTCTTCCAACTGGTTCTAGTTTTTAGTTCCCTAGCACCTTACTTTTCAAAACATTTTGTATACATAGAATATCGCATATTGAATATTGCAATATATATATATATATACACTATATTGCCAAAAGTATTCGCTCACCCATCCAAATAATCAGAATCAGGTGTTCCAATCACTTCCATGGCCACAGGTGTATAAAATCAAGCACCTAGGCATGCAGACTGTTTTTACAAACATTTGTGAAAGAATGGGTCGCTCTCAGGAGCTCAGTGAATTCCAGCGTGGAACTGTGATAGGATGCCACCTGTGCAACAAATCCAGTCGTGAAATTTCCTCACTCCTAAATATTCCACAGTCAACTGTCAGCTGTATTATAAGAACGTGGAACAACAGCAACTCAGCCACGAAGTGGTAGGCCACGTAAACTGACGGAGCGGGGTCAGCGGATGCTGAGGCGCATAGTGCGAAGAGGTCACCAACTTTCTGCAGAGTCGATCGCTACAGACCTCCAAACTTCATGTGGCCTTCAGATTAGCTCAAGAACAGTGCGCAGAGAGCTTCATGGAATGGGTTTCCATGGCCGAGCAGCTGCATCCAAGCCATACATCACCAAGTGCAATGCAAAGCGTCGGATGCAGTGGTGTAAAGCACGCCGCCACTGGACTCTAGAGCAGTGGAGACGCGTTCTCTGGAGTGACGAATCGCGCTTCTCCATCTGGCAATCTGATGGACGAGTCTGGGTTTGGCGGTTGCCAGGAGAACGGTACTTTGAACTCTGAATGCTTCAGCATACCAAGACATTTTGGACAATTCCATGCTCCCAACTTTGTGGGAACAGTTTGGAGCTGGCCCCTTCCTCTTCCAACATGACTGTGCACCAGTGACCAAAGCAAGGTCCATAAAGACATGGATGACAGAGTCTGGTGTGGAGGAACTTGACTGGCCTGCACAGAGTCCTGACCTCAACCCGATAGAACACCTTTGGGATGAATTAGAGCGGAGACTGAGAGCCAGGCCTTCTCGTCCAACATCAGTGTGAGACCTCACAAATGCGCTTCTGGAAGAATGGTCAAAAATTCCCATAAACACACTCCTAAACCTTGTGGACAGCCTTCCCAGAAGAGTTGAAGCTGTTATAGCTGCAAAGGGTGGACCGACGTCATATTGAACCCTATGGATTAGGAATGGGATGTCACTTAAGTTCATATGCAAGTCAAGGCAGGTGAGCGAATACTTTTGGCAATATAGTGTATATATATATATATATTTCATTTGTATTTTTGAATACATTTGTATATATAGATTATTTCATTTTTTATTTATATTTTATATTTCATTTATATTTTTTAAATACATTCTTGTACTTTTGAATATGTTTGTATATTTAGAATTTTTTTTTACTTTTCATTTATATTTTATATTTCATTTATATTTTTAAATACATTTTGTATATATAGAATATTTCATTTATATTTATTTTTCATGTTATCTGAATTAGTCTCTGGCAAAAATCTTATCTTGTCTTATCTTATCTTAACTACTTATGATAACTACTACTAACTACTACTACTACCACCACTTCTCTTTGAAATATTAATACTTTTCCTAATTTTACTACAACTACAACAGCTACTAATATTATTACTACTACTACTACTACCTCTACTATAACTATTTTTTCTACTATTACCACTACTATTACTATTACTACTACTATTACTACTACCACTACTGTTACTATTAATACTACTGTAACTGCTACTATTACTATTATTACTACTGTTACTACTACTATTAGTATTACTGTTACTATTACTAGTACTCTTGGTGTGACAGTGTGGTGATTTATTATACAGTTTATTTAATAATGAGGTAAGGATGATGAGGCGTGACATTTATTAATATATAAATTCACTGGAGTTTCCATTTTGTTATAAAGAATTTAGTGAATCTATTGAAAATTGAATTCTAAAATACAAATTGTAAATTATGAGAAATTAGCAAGAAATTGAAGTGTCTGTTAATAATGATCGTCCAAAATTAATAATAAGCTCCAAAAACAAAGATAAATAAATAAATCTTTTTGAGTCCACGCAGATTTAATTCCAGGTCAAATATCATTATTTAATTATGCTTTATTCAGTGCCACAAGAACAAGAGCTATTACACATTCACATTATCACAATGACATTAGCTACCAGATAGATAGATAGATAGATAGATAGATAGATAGATAGATAGATAGATAGATAGATAGATAGATAGATAGATAGATAGATAGATAGATAGACAGACAGACAGACAGATAAACAAACAAACAAACAAATAAATATAAATAATACATAGATAGATAGATAGATAGATAGATAGATAGATAGATAGATAGATAGATAGATAGATAGATAGACAGACAGACAGACAGACAGACAGACAGATAAACAAACAAACAAACAAACAAATAAATAAATATAAATAATAGATAGATAGATAGATAGATAGATAGATAGATAGATAGATAGATAGATAGATAGATAGATAGACAGACAGACAGACAGACAGACAGACAGATAAACAAACAAACAAACAAATAAATAAATATAAATAATACATAGATAGATAGATAGATAGATAGATAGATAGATAGATAGATAGACAGACAGACAGACAGATAAACAAACAAACAAACAAACAAATAAATAAATATAAATAATAGATAGATAGATAGATAGATAGATAGATAGATAGATAGATAGATAGATAGATAGATAGATAGATAGACAGACAGACAGACAGATAAACAAACAAACAAACAAATAAATAAATATAAATAATAGATAGATAGATAGATAGATAGATAGATAGATAGATAGATAGATAGATAGATAGATAGATAGATAGATAGATAGACAGACAGACAGACAGATAAACAAACAAACAAACAAATAAATAAATATAAATAATAGATAGATAGATAGATAGATAGATAGATAGATAGATAGATAGATAGATAGATAGATAGATAGACAGACAGACAGACAGATAAACAAACAAACAAACAAATAAATAAATATAAATAATAGATAGATAGATAGATAGATAGATAGATAGATAGATAGATAGATAGATAGATAGATAGATAGATAGACAGACAGACAGACAGATAAACAAACAAACAAACAAATAAATAAATATAAATAATAGATAGATAGATAGATAGATAGATAGATAGATAGATAGATAGATAGATAGATAGATAGATAGATAGATAGACAGACAGACAGACAGATAAACAAACAAACAAACAAATAAATAAATATAAATAATAGATAGATAGATAGATAGATAGATAGATAGATAGATAGATAGATAGATAGATAGATAGATAGATAGATAGATAGATAGATAGATAGACAGACAGACAGATAAACAAACAAACAAATAAATAAATATAAATAATAGATAGATAGATAGATAGATAGATAGATAGATAGATAGATAGATAGATAGATAGATAGATAGATAGATAGATAGATAGATAGACAGACAGACAGACAGACAGACAGACAGATAAACAAACAAACAAACAAATAAATAAATATAAATAATAGATAGATAGATAGATAGATAGATAGATAGATAGATAGATAGATAGATAGATAGATAGATAGATAGATAGACAGACAGACAGATAAACAAACAAACAAACAAATAAATAAATATAAATAATACATAGATAGATAGATAGATAGATAGATAGATAGATAGATAGATAGATAGATAGATAGATAGATAGATAGATAGACAAACAAACAAATAAACAAACAAACAAACAAATAAATAAATTTCAGTGCCTTCAGAGCGTTACATGTTTTCAGACCTTTTGTTTTTGGTTTGTTTTTATAGATATAATTTTTTAACAAATAATTTAAAATTTAAAAATTTAAAATAAAATGTGAAAAATTTGGTTCGCGCTGAACCCACTTTTTCTCCTCTATATGGTATTTTCCTAATAAAAAATAAACAAATGTACAATATGTTTTTTAAATTTTCATTCTCTGTGTAAAAAAAAGGCACATAAAAAATAGAAATGTCTATCATGAGCTCCACTTTCCTCTTTCATTGCATGTATTGAATACAGAAGCACGTGGGTGTGGCTGTGACACTGATGCCACGCCCATTTCCCCCCCTACGCATGCGGAAGTGTACGATCAAAGGCGATGACGTTGCAGCACGCAGCAGTAGACGGTGACATTGTCGGTAGTGTCGGTGTTTATTCAGACTCCCGGTTTAATTTCTCTTCCCGGATCTCGGTGTGAAGCAGCGATGAGGTTCACGCTCGTGGTTTTAGCTTTAATCTGCCTGTGCAGCTGTGAAGGTGGGTGAAAATCTCACTTATTTATCATCATATTCATAATAATAACGAATGAACAGGTGAGTGCCCAGGTGAACCTGCTGTCACGTGACAGGTGAGACGAGTTCGACATTTAATGGCAAAAAATACAAATTAAAATAAAATAAAAAAGGATATAGTTATGAATAAAATATTACTTTAGATATTTTTGATATGTTAAAATTAATAACAAGTATTTTTTTAATTTAATAGTTAAATGTAAATAAAAATAAATCAGAATTTAAATAATATTTTGGATTATATAGTAAAATAAAAATATATTTTTTTATTTAATAGTTAAATTTAAATAAAAATAAATTGAAATAAATCAGTAAAAAAACAAACAAATGATTTCATTAATTAATAAAACATAACCAAAAAAGGGTACTACATTTTTAATAGCCAGCAAAACAGACTTTATTTGCAGCTTAATTAAATGTAAATTGAATATAAATGAATGTAAATACAGTAATAAGTAATACACAAATCATTATACAGCTGAATTATAGACTTTGTTTGTTTGACTTGTTCATGAGATTCCCTGTAGTGTAAAGTCCACATGAGTCTAATAATAATATTCATTATTATAACACAGAATGTAGAACTGCTGTGGTGTAAGAGGAATAAAACACTGAGGGTCAGGAGGCCGTTTATGGTTACAGGCTTGTGTGAAGACGTCGAGCTGAAGCAGATTATTTTCCTAGTTATCTCCTCACCATTTTCTTGGCTGGTTCATGGACACTTCTCAATCCTGAAGCTTCACACCGAGGCCTCGCCCCGTCACAGGGCATCAGCTACGTGTAGCTATCTCAAATCTTTTGTTGGTTAAGATTCTGACGCTTTAATCGCAGTTTATTGTTTAGAATGTCAACTCCTGCTGGAGTGGGAGGATGTAGTTAAACAGGTCTGTGGACTGTGAGGGATAAACACCTCTAGAGATAAACAACTCTACAAGCACAACAGGTTACATACCATAACGTCATGAAAGGGCTTGGATTCAGTGGAGTCTAAACTATATTTTAATTTGTAATTTTTCTATAATCCTCCTTTAATCCTTATAATTAGCATCGGATACGTACAGGTTTACAGTTTTGAGTGACCTCATGCTTTTAGAACAAACATTCATGTAAACTGTACACAGTGACAGCTGATTAATTAATTAATTAATTTATTTATTCACCAGTTGATCCACTATTACTAAAATCAATAAACTGATTGCTGCAAATCTGTCAACTATTCAGTCAATAATAAATTATTATTAAACAATTACAATAAATAAATTATTATTAAAAACCATTACTAAAAACAAACAAGTAGAGTCATGCAAACTAAAAATATTAATTAATAAATTACTAATAAATTACTGTGACAAAATATTACTGATTTAACTAAGGTAAGTAAATATATAGTAGATAGATAGATAAATAAATAAAAACGAAATATATTCAGTATCAATAAATTGTTAATAGAGAGACTATTTAAATAATAATAAAATAATCATGAAATAATAATTAAAGTATTATTTATGTTGCTATTGTGTTAAACATTTATTTAAAGAGAAAATTAAAGAGGGTTTAAGAGGCGACGCAAAAAAATATCAGTACACGTTAATGGTTGGTGACGTAGAAATCCCCGCCTTCAAAATCCGTGTCCAGCCCGGAAATGTGTGACGTTGCACTTTAGACCGAAATTGACGTTTACCCTCTTACCATTTTGCTCGTTTTCCCTCCGTAGAAGGGTTTATTTAGATATATTTACATATTTAAGGTTTACGCGTTGTTGTTTTTTTCGTCGTGAAACACAATGCGCTGCTCGTTCACGGCTCTGCTGCTGGTCTCGGTGTTTCTGTTGGTTTCCGACGGTGAGTATCGACGCCTTGGTAACTAGGGATGTGTCCCAAATGGCTCATTACTCACTCTACAAGTGCACTTAATGACGTCATATTTAGGTTTATTTCCCGTTACGTTTTATTTTAAATGGTTAAGGTTTTGTGCAGTTAGTGTCAGTGGGCCTTTTGTGCTTCTTTATTTTATGACTTGTTTTTAAGCGGATGAAATGTTTTCCCCGTGAATATTAGCCGTCTTGTTTCAAATAGATTTTTCTTCTTTCACGATATTAAAAATTGCGTATGGATTTTTTTCAGGTGCCTCAATTCGCCGTGAAGCCAGTAACGTAAACGATGATGAAAAGAAGACAACTGTCCAACAGGCCGAAAAGGACAAGAAAGAGGCGGAAACTACCCAGTTAGAGGGCAAGAATAATGAGACTGATGACCAGTCTGTTGACAAGACGAACGAGACAGCTGTCCAACCAGAAGCCGAGAAGAATGATGCAACATCTGACCAATCAGGTGACAAGAAAAACGAGACAAATAGCCAATCAGTCAACAAGAATGATGCAGCATCTGACCAATCAGACGACAAGAAAAACGGGAAAACTGGCCAATCAGACAAGAATGATGGGACAACTGGCCAATCAGACAAGAATGATGGGACAACTGGCCAATCAGACAACAAGAATGTTGGGACAACTGGCCAGTCAGACAACAAG